>NW_024412388.1:43882616-43895422 GCF_014898765.1 Herpailurus yagouaroundi
CTCAGTATGTCCATTGTTGTCAAAGGGCCAAATAAGCTAAATCTAAAAATTGCATGTTAGGGGCGCCTGGGTGGCGCAGTCGGTTAAGCGTCCAACTTCAACCAGGTCACGATCTCACGGTCCGTGAGTTCGAGCCCCGCGTCGGGCTCTGGGCTGATGGCTCAGAGCCTGGAGCCTGTTTCCGATTCTGTGTCTCCCTCTCTCTCTGCCCCTCGCCCATTCATGCTCTGTCTCTCTCTGTCCCAAAAATAAATAAACGTTGAAAAAAAAATTGCATGTTAGATTTTGCAAAGTAAGGTCATTAACAGTTTTGATGAAGACAGCTTCAAAGGCAAGGTTAGGAGCAGAAACGGGAAGAGTAAGGAAGAAGTGAGGAAATGAAACCGGCCCTTTTAAAAAATTTTGTATTGAAAGAAAAGAGAGGCAGCAGTATCAGAAAAGAAATGTGGGATGGAAGAAAGTTCTGACTTTTGGAACAGGAGAGAAGCCAGCCTGCGGAGTGACAAGTTCATAGAGGGAACCTGGTCTGGGCGAACGGACTGGACTTAGCAGGGACTGACTGTGGAAGTGACAGGGAATGAGGACGCCCACATGCCTTTCGCTTTGTTGCCCTCTCCTCCAGCTCATCCTGTCTGCCCTCAGACACACTCAGATCTTCCCCTTTAACTGTCTGCTGCGTCTTCCAGGCACCTGTTTCTCTTTTATAGCCAAATTCCTTTAAAAATGATTGATACGCATTCACAACTCCCATTCCCGCCCCTCCCATTCCTTAATTAAACCCTTTCCATCCTGGCTTCTCCTACACCACTGTTCTTTCCTCACAGGACACGAGTGATTTCTTTCTACCCAGATCCAATACTCTTGTCTCATTTCTCATCTTCCCAGAACTGTGAACTTGAGACCATTGATTACTCTCTTTTCTGTTGACATAAATGGCACTGAACCTGTTGCCCATTCTGTGTCTGTTATTTTATATGTTTATTTCTTTCATATGCCTTATCTGACTCTATAATTAACTCATTTTTTGGCTTCTTTGTCTTTTATTTGCTAAATCGCAGCTCTGTGCCTGCAGGACCATGCTATTTTATTCACCAGTGCTTTTCAAGCATTAGTGTGGCATATAGCAGCAGCTCAGGATATGTTCATCAAATCAGTGAAAACGACAGGGTCAAGGATTCCCTCCATGGCTCTTTCTAGCTTTGTATATCCTGTTTCTTGCCCTTCTCTCTTTCTTCAGTCCTTGTCCCTTTCCCCAAACAGAAGGGACTTTAGAGTACCTACCCAAAGAGCTTGTCCGCTTCAGCTTAACTGAGGCCTTATTTCAGGTAATTCTTGGGCATATATATCTCCTAGCCTGATTCATTTTTGAATCTTAGACTTTTAGAAATATTCCAGTTTATATTCCTGCCATTTTCTTAAAATCTTACTAATTTAATGGGTAAAAATAGCATCTTGTTTTTCATTTGCTGCATAGAATGAATTGTTTTCTGTGTTTATAGGCACTCTCTTCTTTGTGAATTGTATTCTTTGTTTACTGTTGAGATCTTTTAATTTTTGTTATCTATTTCTGAATTCTATAAATGTCAATGTTGTAACACTTTTAAATCCATTTAGCTACTTGAATTTGTAAAGAAGGAAACTAAGACCCAGGAAGATGAAGTGACTTATCCAGGGCCACTTAGCGAGGTTAGCACTAGCAATGTAATGGGAACCCAGGTCTCTTGGGGCAGCGTTCTTTCCTGGTTAGCAGACAGACTGTCATTGTGCCCTGGACCCCAGCCATATGTGCCTTTATTTTATTGGAGCATTTCTATGGGTTCTGCCATCTGCTCAAACTCACCTCTTTTAAGTCAGAATTCAGTGCCATTTCTTATGTACCCCAGTTGGGAGTTTTCTCCTTGTATTCCCATTTTAGTCAGCATCTCTTGGATTTTGCTCTGACGTAAACTCTCTTAGGTAGAAATGTCCAACAGGCAATCGGAGATGTGGGATTGAAGTGCAGATGAGAGATTTAAGACTAAAAATACATGTTTGGAAGTTCATCTGCCTGGAAACATTTGCTTAAAGTCACCTAAGTGGATGAATTCTCTGAGTAAAAGAACAGATTAAAGGGTTCGTGAAGGATTGAACCTGAGCGAATGTCTGTGGAGGGGAAGCGGGAGGAGGAAGAGGAACCGGTGAAGAGGTAGAAGGAGTGTAATTAAGAAGGAGGAGGGAGAGAGCCAGGGCAGTACAGTGATGTGCAGGCCCAGGAGGAGAGTGTTTTAAGAGGCAGGAGAAATGTGTGCCCTCACTATTCTCAAGTGGTCTGGGAAGTCGAGGGCTGGCTGGACAAAAGCCTTTGGACCTAGCACTTAATTAAGGGCTCTGTGACTGGATATCTTTATTATAGAGGAAATAAGTGGGCAAGGAGTACTGGGTAAATGTCTCGTAAGGCTGTGGAGTGAGCAAGCATGCTCCCCTTTTTTCATATTGTATACACGAATATTCTGGGGAAAGTTTTATGTCAGTCCTATTGATCTGATTTCAGAGACGTCTTACTTTCATTCACGACTGGTTAACAACAGCAAAAAACCCTGTACTTCCAAAGTACTTTCCCATCTATGATCTCATTTGATCCACTTAACAAGTGTGTGAGGGAAACATTATGATTTTCTCCGTTTTACAAATGGGAAACTGAAGCTTAGAGAGTTTGAAGGAACTTGCCCTAGGTCAGAAAACCAAATAATAAATAAGTGA
Organism: Herpailurus yagouaroundi; assembly: GCF_014898765.1. NCBI lineage: Eukaryota > Metazoa > Chordata > Mammalia > Carnivora > Felidae > Herpailurus > Herpailurus yagouaroundi. The sequence continues at coordinate 43,885,356 of NW_024412388.1, forward strand.
CAAAGCTCTGATGTACTTACGCCATGTCATGCCACCTCTTGAAACCTAAAGGCTCACCTTTGTCCCTGGTAAACTCTTACTTTTCCTTCACTTGAGACCCAGATGAAACAGTCTTCTATGTGAAGCTAAAAATGTTTGTTGGATGAATAAGTGAGTTAGTGAGTGGGTGAATGAATGGGTGTGCGATTTATCTTGATAAAGGTTATGGAATAAGTTAGTGGTAAAGACCTTCCAAATGACCTTTTCTTTTCGATTTGTCCCATAGATTGCCACTGCTTCAGCAATCTTGAAGTACTTACAGATTCCTGTATTCATTTTCCATTGAATGGTGCCATGACAAAGTGCCACAAAATTAGTGGTTGAAAACCTTGAAACACAGATTTATTTATTATCTTATAGTTTTATAGGTCAGAAGTTCAGGACAGGTCTCATTGGGTAAAATCAAGGTGTTGACAAGGCTGTCTTGCGTCCTGGATATTCTAGGGGAGAATCTGTTTCCTTGCCTTTTCTACTTTCTAGAAGCACCTGCATTCTGTGGCTCATGGTTCCCTTCCTTCATCTGTAGAGCTGGCAGTTGTGGGTCGAATTCTTACACTTACCTCTCCAACGTAAGCCTTCTGTCTCTTCTACTTTTAAAGACCCATGTGAGTATACTGGGCCCACTTAGATAATTAAGGCTAATCTCCCCATCTCAGGGTCCTTAACATTAATCTCATCAAAGTCCCATTTTCCATGTGAGGTAATATATTCACAGGTTCTGAGGATTAGGGCATGGATATCCTTGGGAATCATTATTTTTCTTACCACAGCCCTTAAGTTCTGCCATGCTATTTCAGGTTCTATGTTCTCGTTCATTGTACTTCTCATGTGAGTCCTGTCTTCTTGAGTCATTGTCGAGACTCAAGACGAGAATTACCTCTTTTCGTGGTGTTCCCCTTTGCCAGCTGAATTGACTCCTCTGTCCTTTTGACCCCCCTGGGTTTCCCCTTCAATACTGTCTTAGGACCCTGGATCTGCCTGTAATACTTTCGTATTTTGTTTTGTTTAGGTGTCTTCTCCTAGGCTTAGACCTACCTAGAGCTCCTTGAGTACAGGATTGTCTTATTCAACATTCTATCCTAGGGTCTAGCACAAGACCTGGTATATACTTTGTATTCAGTAATGTTTGCCAAATGAGCAAAAAGACTGCTTCCTGCAGGGAATTTGTCTTAACAATGTGTTGGGATGCAGAAACCCCCTACCCTTAAACCTAGGGGACTGGACTTAGATCATAAGACCAGCTAGGGGCACTGCTTGCTTTAAAACATAAACTTCATGGAGCACATAATGACTTTGCAGATCATTAACTTCCTTGATGTAGCTACTGACCAACTTGTGACCTTGGGGTAAGGTCACAGAGCCTCATATTTTTTCATCTCAGTCAGGAGGAGGTAGGACTGTATCATTACCAGAGACAAGAGTATAGGATTAAAGCGTGAGCTCTGGAGCCACTTTGCCTACATTTGAAACCTGGTCCTGCTTCTTACTTGTGGTGTCCCACAAGTCACTTAATTTCCAGTTTCCTTAGGTTCTTTACCTGTAAAATGGTGAATCCTAACAGCACCTACCTCATAGTGTTGTTCCAACGCTTAAGTGAGTTAAGGTAGGTAAAGCATTTAGCACAGTGACTGTCATCATTGTTACCATGAAATTCCCTTTATGATCTAAAATTTGTTATTTTGTCTCTTTTTTTTTTTTTTTTTTTGTCCTAGAAGAGGATTTCCTAGACCCCCTCTCTTCTCTTTTCCTGCCCCGGACTGACTGCCTTTCTTGCTGTCACCCTCTTGGTGACAAATCTTGGATCTTCCTGGGCTCCCTTACAGTGCTACCCTTCCCGGAAGGGCTTGGCTGGTGTTGGCAGTACCTCCTGACCAGTCTGGGTGGGGTTCCTATGGGGCATCTGTGAGGTATACTGCCTCCTACAGGCCAGAAACAGTGACCCCACTGGCCTGGCCTGAGAGTCGAAGCCTTTTGCTCTTTGGCCACCTCTTAAGACCTGTGCTCTTCTGATTTGGGAATATCCAGAAGGTGAACTACATTATATCAAACACTCCCCATGTGCCAGTCCCTAATACAGAGAAGTACAGGGTATAAGCGGCTAAGTGTGCAGGCTCTGGAGTCAGGCTGTGTGTGTTCACATCCTGGCTTATACACTTACTGGTTGTGAGGCCTTGGGCAAGTTACTTTGCTGAGCTTCCTTTTCTCATTTGGAAAAGGAGATAGAATAGTTTTTAGTTCGTTGTTCAGTTATAAAAATGAAATAACTACATAACGAGGATAATTCACATACAATCTGGAGTAGGAAGAATTCTTAACAATGAGTAAGAATTAGAAACTTTTCATTTTCCCAGCGCCTTTGGATTCCATTCTTTATAGTATAGTTCCATTATTTTGTTTGCAGTTGTGTGATTTTCCCAATCAACTGCATCCATATTCAAATGTTAGTACAAAAGCAATTTGAAAGCCAAATGTAAGTGGTTTTTATTTAACTGTTTGATTCAGTTCAGCAAACACTTATTGTGCTAGTCACTATGCCAAGAGCTGGCAGTATAACTTGGAGTGACGTAGGGGGTCCTGCCCTCAGGATGTTTACAGTTTAGAGGGGAAGGTGGGTATTTAAACCTTGTAGACAGAGGGAACAGTGTGAGCTAAGGCACAGAAATGTAAGAAGGCCAGACAGCCTGACCCAAAACAAGGACATGCAAGTTGCTCTCCTTAGTCAGAACTTAGCTCATGGAGGCAAAGGGGTAGGAGGGCTGGGAGGGAGGAAAGAGGGCAAAAAGGTGAGAGGTAAGGCCGGGGAAGTTCCAAGTCATCGAGAGCTTGGATGTTATACTTAGGAATTAATTTGAGAGCAGTGAGGAGAGCCATTTAAGGACTTTTGGTAAGGGAGTAATGAGATCACATTATGTTTGTAAAAGGTTATTTTGACTTCAGTAATGAGATTGAGTTGGAGAAGACCAAACTGGGGACAGAGATTGGTTAGTACATTTTTGCAGTAGACCTGTGGAGAGGTGATGAGGACCTGGATTAAGGTAGCAGTGAGGAAGAAAAGGGAAAGATACAAAAAATGTTAAGGAGCCCGAAATGCTGGGTGAGTGGTGGTGCTATTGTGTGACAAGTACAGGAGGGACAAGTACAGGACACTGAGGGGGGATAATAGTGAGTTCCATTCTCCATTTAGAAATGTTGAGTTAGAGGTACTTGCAGAACAAACAAGTGGAGGTGTCCGGTAGGAGACTGGTGTCAGTGGGAGCCTTTGGGCTAATACTTGGGAGTCATCTGCTTGCAGATGGTAGTTGGACCACAGGAGTGGGTAAGATTCCTCAGGGAGAGCAGGTGGAGAAAGAAGAGAAGAGACCAAGGACAACGCCCCAGCTTGGGTTCACTGATAATTAAAGTTTGGGTAAGGCATATGTAGCCAGCAGAAGAGAGAGAAAGAACAGTAACAGGTGGTGTCTCAAAAAGTGGTGGAAGAGAATATTGCAGAAGACAGAAAACAATATCAGAGGCCACAGAGGCATCAAGTTACATCAGGATGGAGAAGGTCCATTGGATTTGACAAGCAGAGGGACTCTGTTTGAGGGACTTCGGCATCTTCATTGCTCACATATAAAGCCTGATCAACAGTGTCTTTCTTGGAGAGAGAAAGGGATAAGAAGGGGGACACATGAAGAGAAGGATCTGTGTTCCAAAGAAACCGGAATGCACCTCTAGTACAACACAACCATGCCGTTAGGATTGCTTACAGGCTGAGCCAACCCATGAGACTGAGCTGAACTGCACAGATGCATTCAGTCCTACGACTCAGAGGAGATCCCAGTTAATAATTTCATTATAAATTCTTTAGACTTTTTTCCCTGCATATAAACAAATATGTGTGCTTATATGTATACACAAATATAATTTTAAAAGTAAATATTGGCTCATGCTGTGCGTGCTCTTCTGAGAACCTGAGTAAAGTAATCATCTTTCCATGTTACTACATGTAGAGCTATTCCAGTCTTTAATGGCTGCAAAGTATTCGTTGTTCAAGTGGACTATAATTTATTTAACAAATTGGACCCTGAATGATGAACTTCTCATTGTTTCTAGCTTTTCACTATCACAGTACCTATAAGGGTATTTTTGCACACGTATCATCTTTGTACACTTTGGCAGAGTGAGTGTAGGTTAAATTCCAAGGACTGTGTCTTACTTGTTTCTCTTTGTGCTAATCTTTCTATTTTACAACGTTGTACATTTTCCCCTTTCGTTCACATTTTCTCATGTATTTTAGTAAAAATACATTCTTTATATGGGTGTTTCATTCCACCAACATTTACTGGACACCCACTCTGCCAACCCCTACCTTCTGCCACTGTGTTCTCTGCTGGAGAGACAAAGATGATGTCACAGCTCTTGCCCTGAAGCTGTCTTTGGTGGGCAAGAGAGATAGCTGATCAGATGATTACAACTTACTGTGACAATTATTGTGAACAGAAGCACAAGGTGCTAAGGAAGCACAGGGGAGGAGAGGCACCAACCAAGACTGGGGGGTGTTAGGAAGACTTCCTGGAGTAGGGGACTCCTAAAATGAGTCTTAAAGGCAGAAGGGAAGTTAACCAGATAGAGGGAAGCAAGAGTATTCCAGGCTGACTGACTGTTCATTGGAAAGTAGGTGGGAGGAGACAGATTGTGAAAGGACTTGTGTGACAAGATATGAGTTTGGATACAGGATTGAAAGCCGTAAGTGGAGGAGTGAAATGGTCAGATTTATGTTTTAGAAAAAATATCCTGAAAACAGAAAACAGTTAAGTTTTGGGGTGCCTGGGTGACTTAGTTGGCTAAACGTCCAACTCTTGATTTCAGCTCAGATCATGATCATGAGTTCATGAGTTCAAGCCCCACATCGGGCTCTGCTGAACCTGCCTGGGATTCTCTGTGCCCCTTGCCTGCTCGCTCACTCTCTCCCTCTCTCTCTCTCTCTCTCTCTCTCTCTCTCTCTCTTTCTCAAAATTAAATAAATACACATAAAAGAAAGAAAGAATAGTTAGGTTTTAAAAAGGCCACTCTGGCTGCAGTGTGGGAGATGCCATCAAGGGGTTTGAAACTTAGGCAGAGAAGCCAGTTGGGGCTGTTGGAATCAGAGATGACATGCCCGAAGACAGGGTACCCCACTCTTGTTAATCTTTTGCTAAGTGGTTTATGGTTTTACTTATTTAAGCAGAATTTCTCCCTAATGTGTTCAGACTAGCTATTGCAGATGTAAGAAAGCAATTGATTTTTTTTAAATATAGCTAATATTTGTCTACTTTCTAAGTGTTTAAAAATTTTTTTTATCATTTATTTATTCCGAGAGTGAGTGTGAATGGGGGAGGGGCAGAGAGAGAGAGAGAGAGAGAGAGAGAGAGAGAGAGAGAGAGAATCCCAAGCAGCACACAGAGCCTGACACAGAGCTTGAACCCATGAAACCATGAGATCGTGACCTGAGTTGAAGTTGGATGTTCAATCAACCAAGCCACTCGGGTGCCCCTCTACTTTTTGTTTTTATTTTTTATTAAAAAAAAAATTTTTTTTAATGTTTATTTATTACTGAAAGACAGAGAGACACAGAGTGTGAACAGGGGAGGGGTAGAGAGAGGGGGAGACACAGAATCTGAAGTAGGCTCCAGGCTCTGAGCTGTCAGCACAGAGCCCGACGCGGTGCTTGAACTCACGATCTGTGAGATCATGACCTGAGCCGAAGTCAGTCGCCCACCCAACTGAGCCACCCAAGTGCCCCTACTTTTTAAGTTTTTAAATCTAAGTGTTTAGTTGATTTTTTTGCTTTTCTGTGTAATTATTTTTGAGTACTTTTCCATATTGATATATTTTTGATCCTTTCCCTCTTTTTCCATTTTTATTATGCACATCTCAAACATACATAAAAATAAAGAAAATCATAGAACACACCCCCATATGCCCTTCGCCCAGATTCAGTAACTATTAGGATTTGGTCCTGGGGCACCTGGGTGGCTCAGTCGGTTAAGTGTCCAACTCTTGGTTTTGGCTCAGGTCATGAGCTCATGGTTTTGTGAGTTTGAGCCCCGCCTTGGGCAGTTCTGCTGGCAGCGTGGAGCCTGCTTGGGATTCTCCCTCTCCCTCTCTCTCTCTGCCCCTCCCCCACTTGCACTGTCTCTGTCTCTCTCAAAATAAACAAATTAAAAAAAAATTTTTTTTTAAAGATATGGTCCCACTTACTTCATCTTTCCTTTTTTCATGGTTTTGTGCTGTTGCTGAAGTATTTTAAAGCAGAATCCCAGACCTCTTATTATTTCAGCTCTACAGACTTCAGTACGCATCTCTGAAAATTTCCCATGTTTTTCGGATACAAATTTTCTTTTTTTAATTTTTTTAAAATTTGTTTTGAGAGAGAGAAAGAGCAAGCAGGGGAGAGGGGCAGAGAGAGAGAGGAAGAGAGAATCCCTAGTAGGCTCTGTGCCGTTAGCACAGAGCCCAGTGTGGGACTTGAACTCACAAACCATGAGATCATGACCTGAGCCAAAATCAAGAGTCGAAAGCTTAACTGACTGAGCCACCCAAGCACCCCAGATACAGATATTTTCTTACATAACCACAGTGCCATTATCATTCTTAACAAATAGTAATTTCTTGGTAAAATTTAATATCTAGTGTATATTCATGTTCCTTGTGTATCTCAAAATCTCTTTTAATGGTTGATTTGTTGCAGTCGGGATTGGAATCACACATTGCATTTGGTAGTTTGAACTCAAAAGACTCTTTTTTTTTTTTTAATGTTTTAACGTTTATTTATTTTTGAGACAGAGCATGAACGGGGGAAAGTCAGAGAGAGGGAGACACAGAATCGGAAACAGGCTCCAGGCTCCGAGCCATCAGCCCAGAGCCTGACGCGGGGCTCGAACTCCCGGACTGCGAGATCGTGACCTGGCTGAAGTCGGACGCTTAACCGACTGCGCCACCCAGGCGCCCCGAAAGACTCTTAATCTATAGCAGTCCATAGCGTTACTCCCTTTAAAAAAAAAAAAATCAACAAATGAATAAGCAGGAGCACCTGGCTGGCTCAGTCTTCGGGGCATGTGACTCTTGATTGCAGGATCATGAGTTCAAGCCCCACATTGGGTGTGGAGATTACTTAACAAATAAAATATTTAATAAAAAAACAAACAAAAAACAGAATCAGACCTGTAAACACAGAGTATAAACTGATGGCTACCAGGGGAGGGGGGGAGTAGAGGATGGGCAAAATGGGTGAAGGGAAGTGGGAGATACAGGCTTCCTGTTATGGAATGAATATGTTACAGGAATGAAAAACATAGCAGAAGGAATATAGTCAATGGGACTGTCATAGCGTTGTATGGTGAGCATAGCATAAGGTATAAACTTGTGGAATCACTATGTTGTACACCTGAAACTAATGTAACATTGTGTGTCAACTACACTCAAATAAAAACTTAATTATAACACAAAATAAAAATGCAATGACTATTGAGGAAATCAGGTCTGTGGTCCTGTAGAATGTCCCACATTCAGGATGTGTCTTTTTCCTCCTACTGTAATTTAACTTATTCTGCTGCCTCTCATATTTTCTATTAGCCAGAGGTTAGCTTTGAATAACTAGTTGGATTCTGGTTCCTCTTTTCTTTGGGAGGAGGGTGCAAGACTACTCATAGGTAGGGCTGTGAAGTGCTACCTCTGTCCGATAGCCGCACTCTTCGGGGCACTAAGATTGATTAGTGGTTCGGGCATTGACAGCTCCTCCCTCCATTATAAATTTCCCCATCAGCCTTTCATCGAATGAGTTCATCCACTGATGCTTGTCACCTGAATGAATTATTTCATCATGGGCTATGAAATTTTTAAAAATTCTGTCAATCTTTTCACACTTCTTAGTTGAATAAAGAACATTCCCTCAATAACTAGGGCTATTTGGTTGTTCTGAAATATAATATGTACCAAAAAGACAAGACAAATGCTTAATTCATTTTCTTTTATTGCAATTTTTGAATTAAGGAGTTGGTACTTTAATTGTTCCATTTTAAGTGTCTATTGATCATGCTTCTATTTTATGACTTATTGCATTGGCAAGTCTAGTGATCCTCCTGCCATGATTATCTGGTTATCTCAGCCTTTGAGAAATGGGTCTTCCTTTGCACAAGAGGCTTTACATCCTTAGGTATGTGAATGACTTTCTGCATGTCACACATCAGTCCCTCTAGTCCTGTAGTTTTCAGTAGAAAACAGAACAACCTTTCCTTTGGTTTCTCCTCTCTTGTTTCAGGTCACACTGTGAATAAGATGCGTCAGCACTCAGATTCAGAAGTGGCTTGTCTTGCTGGAGAAGTTTACACTGAGTGGAGAACTTTCATTGAAAAACATTTAGATAGACCTTCTATTGAAGTGCGAAGTGACCCCAAAACTGAGACATTCAGGAAAAATGCCCAGAAGTTACTCTCAGAAGCCTTGGAATTAGAGGTAATGTCTCCTGGTTGGAATGTGATTCTCTAGGTAAATGAGCCTCACATTTTCGTAATGATCTTTCATAGTCTTAGTGCTTTGTCTTTATTCTACCTAGGCTTGCTTGCTTTTTTTTTTTTTTTTTTTATTAAATATAATTTATTGTCTGATTGGTTTCCATATAACACCCAGGGCTCAAAAACCTCTCTGACCTCAGCTGCAGCAATTTCTTACTTGACACATTTCCAAAGGCAAGGGAATTAAAAGCAAAAATGAACTAGTGGGACCTCATGAAGATAAAAAGCTTCTGCACTGCAAATGAAACATTGAACAAAACTAAAAGGCAACCGACGGAATGGGAAAAGATATTTGCAAATGACATGTCAGACAAAGGGCTAGTATCCAAAATCTATAAAGAACTCCCCAAACTCCACACCCAAAAAACAAATAATCCAGTGAAGAAATGGGCAGAAAACATGAATAGACACTTCTCTAAAGAAGACATCCAGATGGCCAACAGGCACATGAAAAGATGTTCAACGTCACTCCTCATCAGGGAAATACAAATCAAAACCACACTGAGATATCACCTCACGCCAGTCAGAGTGGCTAAAATGAACAAATCAGACTATAGATGCTGGTGAGGTTGTGGAGAAACGGGAACCCTCTTGCACTGTTGGTGGGAATGCAAACTGGTGCAGCCACTCTGGAAAACAGTGTGGAGGTTCCTCAAAAAATTAAAAATAGATCTACCCTATGACCCAGCAATAGCACTGCTAGGAATTTATCCAAGGGATACAGGAATGCTGATGCATAGGGGCACTTGTACCCCAATGTTTATAGCAGCACTTTCAACAATAGCCAAATTATGGAAAGAGCCTAAATGTCTATCAACTGATGAATGGATAAAGAAGTTGTGGTTTATATATACAATGGAATACTACTTGGCAATGACCAAGAGTGAAATACGGCCTTTTGTAGCAACGTGGATGGAACAGGAGAGTGTTATGCTAAGTGAAATATGTCATACAGAGGAAGACAGATACCTTATGTTTTCACTTTTATGTGGATCCTGAGAAACTTAACAGAAGACCGTGGGAGAGGGGAAGGAAAAAAAAAGTTAGGGAGGGAGCCCACTATAAGAGACTCTTAAAAACTGAGAATAAATGGGGGTTTGGGGGGGGGGGGGGGGGGGGGGGGGGGGGGTGATGGGCATTGAGGAGGGCACCTGTTGGGATGAGCACTGGGTGTTGTATGGAAAGCAATTTGACAATAAATTTCATATTAAAAAAAACAAACCACCCGGTGCTCATCCCAACAGATGCCCTCCTCAGTGCCCATCACCCACTTTCCCCTCATCCCCACCCCCCAACTCTACCTGGGCTTTCTTTAAGGATTCTGAATTTGTAAGCATTCTGGGAGATAGTATTGCAGAAAGACTAGCAAGACCTAGATTAAAACCCTGGCTCTATTAGGAACTGGTTGTGTCACTGTAGGCAAATCCCTTAATGCTTCTGAGACTTGACTTTTAAAAAAATTTTTTTTTTCAACGTTTATTTATTTTTGGGACA
>NW_024412388.1:43895522-44003766 GCF_014898765.1 Herpailurus yagouaroundi
CACCTATAATTATTGGAAAGATGAAACACACAAAGGAATAGTATATATAGTATGTGATGATTAGAAGTCACTTAACGAGTATTGGTTCCTTCCTACTTAAAATTCTTCCCCTTCCCACTGAAGCAAAAATTCTGGTATGGACTCTGCTATGGACTCAGTCTTTTGAAAAGACACTACTCCCCCTTTTTTAAAATGTCAGCACTCATACCTTTAGTTTCAAGGCATATAATCAGTTGGCAAGACATAATCTCTATTGTTTCCATAGCTGACAGTTCAAATGTTAGTAGTTTGAGGTACGCCTGGTAAAAGGAGTTTTGCTCATAATCATCAAAAATAAATCTTATAGATCAATTAATATTTTCGAAAAATCAGATGTAACATCCATATTTTTTTCCTATTCTTAAGATATCCCTATTAAAATATACTTAAAGAATAATTTGAGAGGCACCTGGGTGGCTCAGTCCATTGAGCATCCAGCTCTGGATTTAGGCTTGGGTCATGATCTCACGGTCACGGCATTGAGCCCTGCATTGGGCTCTGCCTGCTTGCGACTCTCTCTCTCTCTCTCTCTCTCTCTCTCTCTCTCTCTCTCTCTCTCCCCCCCCCCCTCCCCTTCTCCCTCTCCCTCTCCCTCTCCCCCTTTCTGCCCTTCTCCTGCTGGCATGTGTGCGCACTCACACTCTCTCAAAAATAAATAAGAATAATTTAATATTATTAACAAAAGAAACAATTTCAAAAGTCTGATTTAAATGCTAGGTCTGCATTCTCTGAGAAAATATTTTAACCTTTCTATCTCAATTATACATCTACAAAAGAAAGGTAAATGGACTTGTGGTATGTTACTTTTTAAAAATAGAGTTTTGGGCTTTTTAATACAAACTTATGATAGAAAATGAGAAAATGCAGAAAGGAAAAAATAAAATCACCATTGAACTACCATCAGACATAATCTTATTGACATTTTGGTGCATTTTCTGTTTGGTAAATTATTATAGCTCTTTAAATGAATATTGGGCAAGTTAATGATTATACCATATTTATTAAGAGCCAATCATATGCTAAATGTTCCATATGATGCTTTTATTGATTATTTAAATAACCGCTGAAAACTGACGATTATTTACATTTGCGTTTTACTTTTAACCTTGATCAATATCAGTGTCATTTTATATATCCTTTTCTATATATCTTTATTTTTTCATGTTTATAATTTTTAATGTCTATTTGATAGTTTAGTGAATTAATATGCTGTAAGTTTGCTTAAGTTCTTCTAAACGAAGTTTTAATATGACTATTAAACCCTTAAAGGAAGAAAAAAATACGAAGACTGTAAGTCTAATTTTCCAGAGTATCGATTAGCCAACAAGGTTTGCTATTTAATATTTTACATAAAGTTTATTTTTTAAATAAGCCAAAATTATTGCAGGAACATAGAGTGTGGGTATATAATATGTAGTTAATGTGGTGGTAAATACCAGTTCCCTGTGGTATCTTTTTAAGTAAATGATAATAACGAAGCTATGCTTGTAAGGATTAATGAGCAGTTTGCCTGCTATATTAAACTCCATAATAATTATCCTTTTAGTTTATCCATTAATTATCCTTTAAATGGCACATCAAGTGGTAAGCACTCAAGTGTTACAAAGCAAAGTTAAAAAAGTGATACATTCGTTAGCGCTTCCCAATGTAATTGGAAAAAATATCAGATTAAGCATAGCTGAATGGTTTTGCTCCCAAAGAATAAATTTTTAAAATTAAAAATGTGCATCTTACCATCTTCCTTGGGCAAAAAAATCAATCTGTTTCCCTTGCGTAATAAACAGCATTTGATAGTATTTTTATCAGTTTGGTATGTCAGAAGATATAAATATAAGCACTTTTATATAAGGTTAACTTCTAGCACCTATCATCATCTGAAATATTTCCATATTAGGGTGAATCAATGAACCATCTAATCCAGTATCTGGTCTTTGACAGTAACCAATGTTGAGTGCATTCAAATCAGACATCAGATCTCCATAAATGTACTCTATCAGCCAGTGGTAAACCATTGGGTAAGTTACTGGCCCAATGACTAAAAAGCCTTTACAATTTGATCCTAGTATGTGTTCTTGCAAATTCACTCATTACATTTTTGTAGAAAAAATGGTCTCGTGTTATTTGTTTGGGTCATGTCCTTTAGTAGTGAAAGCCACAGATGAAGAATATACACACACAGCCAAAAGGCGCATCTCTTTATTACTCTACACAGGTCTCGCTTTCCAGATTTATGGATTGTTTCCTTGTTCTTGGAATAATGGGATAGATGAATAAAAACTCCACTTTTGAGACCCATGCTCCATTCCCCTTTACTTCTCCCTTCCGGATCTTCTTTGTTCTTCCCTGTCTTTTAGATCTTTCCTCATATGAACGTCCCCTGTGGTGTCATTCTCTTACTTCCCCTTCCTCATTATCCACTCTCCTTCCTACCTCATGGCCTGTGATCATTTTCCTATTATGTCATTAAAAAAAAATGAACCTGATTCTCAAAGTGAGCCCGTATCATTAAGAGTTATGAAATACTGGCCGGTTGGCCCAGTTGGTTGTCGGATGGTGCTAATGAGATCCAGGTCAGGGGTACGTCCCCATATGGGACTGTTAGTTTTTCCTTTGTTTAATGGCCTCAGACTGCACCTCTGGCTTTGACCAGCTCTCTCATAAATGTATTCGAGTGGTCAAAAAGGAGTGTGGGTAGATGTGTACAAATCCAGTCAAGCTATTGGAAAACTCATACGAAGTTTGCTCCCAGTGGATATTCAAGTCAACAAATGTTTAGTATTGGTGCTGGTGCTGGACAGAATATAAACATAAATGAGTCGCATTTCCTGGGCTAAGAAAGCTTATCCTTTCTTGGCTGAGAGCCTGCAAATGACTAAATATAAGGCAGGATGAAAATATGTCTGGAATAGCGGTTTGGCAAGTGGTATAGACACACAAAGGACAGAACAGTGAAGTCTGATGGGGGAATCTGGGAAGGTTTTATGGAAGAGATGACAGTCGAAGGGGATAGGATTTTCCTAACTAGAAAGTACATATTAAAATAGAAACATTATATTTCAGATCTCATCTTTTATGCATAGGATATTATTGGAAGAGCAGGAAAGGATGGAGGTATACACAGGGAAAAAGGATATTCATTTAACAAATGCTTACTGAGCACTTGCTTTGTGCCTGCACCTATGCTGGGCATCAGGAATTCGGGAATAATTCCGACATGGTAACAACCCTAGAGGGGCTCACCATCTTCTGAGGGAGATAGACAAATAAATAGTCACAATCCAGTGTGGGAAGTTCTACACTTGAGGTAGACACCTGAAGACCTCCTTAGCTTGCTTTTAAAGAGCTTAAGGATGTGGCAAACATCACTAATTGATTATGGCACCATTTCCCACTGGGGCCAGACTCCTTGATGGAAGACAGCTCTAGATGGTCACATTTTATATCTTCCCCAGTTACAGCCAGTTTGTCCAGGATTGGACACACAGTGAACTTACAGGTACAAATAGATAAGGAAGGCAAATCAGATTCTCTGTCTCTGAGGAGTGTGAACTAGGAAATGGCAAGAAAGCAGCAGTAGGAGTGTTGAAGCAGAAGGGGTGTTGGAAGAGTTACGAGGGAGCAGAAGCTGTGGGCAGAGATGTGTAGAACAGGGGAGAGAATAAAGCGGTTAGAATTGGTAGTAAGGCAAATAGAGAGGAGCAAAAACATGTAAGAAAGAGACCAGGCAGATCTTGAGACACACGAGAGAAAGGGTATGGTCTCTAAATAGATCCCTAGGTTTCTTGTTCCCGTTCCCATTCATACAGATATATCCCATTCCGGTTCCCGTTTCCATTCACATGGATGTTTCTCATGGCAAAACCTCTTTTTCTCAAGGTCTCAGTGAGACTCCGGTCCTTTCACCCCAAAGGACTTAACCTGAATCACCAAGTTAGGACCCATTGGAGAGGACTCAACAACTTGGGTAGGTTTGAAATATCCAAAGGCAGTTAGAAGATAGACACTCTTCACTTGGGGCAATGAACTTGTACACATGGGTGTGTGATGAATTCTTTCCCCTTATGATTTACAGTTTAATATCACTGCTATTTTTCCTCCTTGTGATTGGCCTCCATTTAACAAGAAGCATGCATGAGAATCGTTAGGTGTTTGCTTTCTGTCCCTGTCACATCACTGGTACGGCACGCGGTCCACTGCCCCACGGTTATCTGTATACATGCCATCTCCTTTTTCCACTGGGAGTTCCTGGAGGGCAGGGTCAGGTCTTTTCTGCTCTGTGTCTCTAATACCCAAATCAGGCCGGACTCAGAGTAGTGACTCAGGAATTATTTGCTGAATGAAGTATGGGTGGTATCCAGTTATGTGAATTTCAAGGTACTCTTAAAGTTCTTTTTATATGTATATTACAGTTTGATGGAATGGCCATGACCTCTTTTTGCAAATGCACATATACCCTTCTCCCCCAACAACCACTTTCCTCAAAAAAAAAAAAAAAAAAAAAAAAAAAAAAGGAAAATGAAGACTTCCTCTTGTCTGTTATGTTAAGAGAATCTCTGAACAGTGACTGACCATCCTCACACTGAGGTGAGCAGCCTCTCTGGCAAATGTTGCTGGACAAACAGTGGGCCAACAGCAGCTACCCTTTCCATCTCCTAAAGTAGTCTGGTACCAGGGCTGCCTCAGGCCAGGGGCTAGTTCGGTGCTCTCCCAGGAGGCTACGAGAAGCTCAAGGAGTCTGGATTCTGGAGAACCATGTTGCCATACCACTCACTCCAATGCAGGCCTTGGAGATAGTCCTCAGGATCCCGAACTTCCCTGAGCATCTTTTGTCTGCTACACATAGGCAGACGTCTGGGCCTAGACAGTCATTCTCCTTGTCTCTCTCTTTGTTTCTTTCAGTCCTCTTCTGCTCTCTGCCTGGTCCTTATTTCCCCCAAGCTTCCCTTCTCTATTCGTTTTGTTCTGTCGGTCTCTCTGTTATGTGAGGATGTTTTATCGAATAACAGGTGTTCCTTTTTTACTTTTAGTACATTTTTTCTTAAACTTTTCTTTTAAATAGAACTGTAGTACATATATAGGAAAGTGCACAGAAGATAGATGTGTATGTAGCTCTGTGAATTTCTCACAAAGCAAATGCCCACTTTACCTCACCAGATAAGTCTCGGGTCAAACATCACTCTCTCCCAAAGCCAGGCGCTGCCCTCCTGGCTTGGGACCCTATGCTGTAGCTCTGCGCCCCAGCACCCATTCCTGTTCCCTTTCCTGATACTCCGCATACTTATGATCCTGTTCTCTACTTGTCTCCAACTGGGCTGTGCTCTCCGTGGAGTCAAGGACTGTCAGCCTTGTTCACTGCTTTTTCCTCAGCCCACGCACAGAGCCTAGCACATAGTAAGTGCTGAATAAGTATTTGAATGAGTGGCAGGGTGGGGAGAGAAGGGAAAAAAGGAAGTGAGAAAAAGAAAATTGTTTCCTGTTTTCAGGGAAGACAAACTCAGAAAATAGGTCATTCATCTTATGAAAGTGTCTACAGGAAGCTTAGGACATTGTGGCCACCCAAGGAAGAACTTTCAGTCCTTTGAGCTAGGATTTGCTTTTTTGCTTTTTGGTTTTGAGCTGAGTTTTCACATGCAAATAGGAATATGTTTCTTGGGAAAAGTGGACCTTGCTGAGGGAACATGTCCCTGGGCAGCGGCACAGCGGGATGTGAAAGCACCTTGGCTTGCTCAGGCTGGGCCACGGTCAGGGCTGGCGAGGCGAGTAGTGGGAGGTGGGCCTGGAAAGGAGGGTAATGAGGGAGTCTCTGAGCAGCAGCCCAGTCTGGCCTGGATCCAGACTGTGGACAAAGACCCAGACCTGTCCTGCTTTGATTAGGTCTGTGATTTCAGGAGGGCTTGGGCCTGAGCTGGACCTCCCCAGAATTGCCGCAGGTCCCATCCGCCAGGGCCACTCTGCTTAGCTGGCCCCGTGGAGGTCCCTTCAAACTCAACTGGTCTCTCCAAAAGTAAGGGGGCAGTTAGTATGGTGAAAGGAGAGGATCATGAACTTTGGGGTCAGGGGTGCCAGGTCAGAGTCCCGGCTCTGCCTCTTAGTTGTGAGACCTTGAACCTTTCTTTACCCTTGAACCTATTTCCTCATCTGTAAAATGAGGTAACAGGAGTTGTGAGCATTAAATGTGAAAAGTGATTTATAAACTGTTCTACATGCATATCAGGACCCAGACCTGGTGTTTCTAAAATGTTGTAAGGGGTTAAAAGGCACTTTAAAAAACAAACCAAAAAAAGTATAAACTGTTATACTGATTTATTATCCTTGGTCTTCGTTTCCTGGTTGGTAAAGTACAGGGCCCAGTACCCGTTGCTTAGTTCAGGCCAGTTTCCTGTTATAATGGCAAATATTACCACCCGGCAGGGGTTGTGAATGAGGTCCCTGTCACAAAGCACATGGCCTTGTTCCTTAATTGCTAGGGTGGAATTAATTTGCTCTTCCTGTTTCTCTTGTGACAGGAAGTAGATGTCCTTGAATTTCAGTTGATTAATGGAGGCCTCTGAGCAGAGTGCTCCAGCCTCTCTTGCTTTTAATCCTTATGCAATGCAAGGCCCTAATTTGATAATTTTGCTGTTTTTTAGATGGATCACCTACTGGTTGAAAATATTGAGCGGGAAACGTTTCATCTCTGCTCCCGCCTCATTAATGGGCCATACCGGCGGACGGTGAGAGCCCTGGTCTTCACATTAAAGCACCGAGCTGAAATCCGGGCTCAGGTGAAGAACGGCTCGCTGCCAGTCGGCACGTTTGTACAGAACCACAAAAAATGACCCGAGGATGGTTCCAAAGCTGGGCTGGGCAGAAAGCAAAATGGGCCTCTCTCTGCCATTCAAAGACTCTTTTGAGTTTGGGTGATGGCTGCTGCTGGTGGTGCTAAATTTTCCCATGGTGCCATTCCTTCAGACCGAGGATGCGGAGAGCCCCGGGAGCCAGGCCTGCGGGAGATGCTTCATTAGCTGTATGCACTTGCGCTGCCTCACGGGACGTGCGCTGGCTGTCACTAGGAAGCGCGGTATGGTTGCCATCACCCAACCCAGTGAAAGGGTGACAGATTTCACTGTGAGTGCGCCAAGGACACCTCTAAACTTCCCCCATGTCAGGCAGATGAAGTTACTACTTTATTTCGCCACCCTGCAGGTAACTGAAACTCAATTACTGTGGCTGCGCACTCAGTTCCATCCCCCTGAGTTTAGATAGCTCTGGTGCCTCTCAGAACTCCCCTGTCTGTTCTCTTTGCTCTACCCCGGGGGTGAGCCTGCTGGAGCCAGCCAACTACCCCTTCTTTCCAGAACTCACTTATCTGAACATTTCAGCTCTCCCTGGAAGACCTTCTGCATTGGTCTCCAGAGCCCCCATGCTGAGGCTTCTAATGAGGAACTGGCCTGAAGCGTCCCCCTACCTTGGGGTTTATTTGAATACGCTGGCTCTTGGTTTAGGGCTCCGTAGAAGATACATAATGAAATTTCTCTTGAAATGAATTACCACAGTAGAAAAAAACACATCTATATTCTGAAATGAAATGCCTCTGTACAGGCCTGCTTGAACAATTACATAAATGAGATTTGCTCTTTTAAAGTCATAATAAACTGGGACTTTTTTTTTTTTTTTTTTTTTTTGCCTAAAACAAAAGGTATGGCCTGTTCATTGAAAAGTATTTGGGGTTGAGAAAGGGGACAGTTGGTGAAAATAAAGAATGACTGGATGAGAATTTGAGGGAGATAGCAATACCCAAGGAAAGCTTTTTAGGGCAGATGAGAGCATGTTTATAATCTGAAGAGAAGGAGCCAATAGGAAGAGATTAAACTGTTTAAAAAGAGGGGCTAAGTTCAAAAGCAAGGAGAAAAGAGAGGGGCCTAATGTCTACCTTCTAAGTGCTAGAGACCATTCCTAAGCTAATTTGTTAGCATTTACATTGATGTTTATTGTAGGGTCTTAAAAATCCTGTTTAACCTTCTCATTTTTGCGTCAGTAAATATTGTTTCAGTTTTTTAGATTTCTTCATTTATTTAGCACTTATTTACTGAGCACCACTCCTCGGGGCACTGTGGGACCGACCGAGCGGTAGCAGCAGATGAGACCCTGAGGCTCACCAGGCAGAAGTGTCTTGCTCAGTTCCCCACTGCTAATAACTGTTGGAGCTAGAATAATAATCGAGCACTTAACCACGGGCTCGGCACTGTGGTAGACATTTAAAAAACTCCTAACAAACCAAATAAAAAAGTAAAACTAATAAACTAATACCTAATTAAAGATGAGGAAAGTGAGGCTCAGAAGGGCTGGTAACTTACTCGGGTCGCACACAGATGGTGAATGGCAGGTTCAAGATCCAAAACTGAAGTCTACTTGATATAGATGGTCTTCCTGGTTGATTTCGTCCACGCATGTCCTTAGGCATTTCGTATATGCCAATGACTCTCCAGTTTGTGTCTTCAGACCCCTGAGCTTCAGACAGAATCTCCTAGATGCGCATCTCAGAGGTAACATGTCTTCTTGTACTTGGCAATACTGGCACGTTAGCCAGGAGCCTGGGGGTCAGCCTAAGCTCTTCATCCCCTCACCCCCCCTCACCCCCCACCCACCCAACCAAATCCTGATGGTTTTACTTCTCACCTAGGTTTACAGTCTCTTGTCTCTCCTCCATATTTAGCACAACTTCAGGACTTTATCCTCTCTTTCCCAGGTGATCACATGCCCCGCTAACTGATCCCTCTGCCTCTAGTCTTAACCTCTTCAAATTGGCCTCTCTGTGCTAGAAACAAAGTGACATACCAAAACTGAAAATCCCACTGTGTCACTCCCCCTTGGAGCATTTTCACATGTGAGCGTTTTCTGTCTCTGGAATGCTACTCTCTATCTAATTCCCTCCCCTGCCCCTTCTGTAATACCCTGTTCTATATACATACTCACATGTTCTCTGGGTATCCCCACTCGATTGGAACCTCCTTCAGAAGTCCTGCCAGAAGTCAGAAGTCCTGTCTTACTCCTCTAGGTATCTTCAATCCTTTGAACAGTGCTTGTCCCATAGAAATACCCAATACGTACTTGTGGAATTAATGGATATCCAGGCGCCTATGCCCTGTCTACCTCCACCTTTGTTCCCCTTAGAATCTATTATCCGCTAGGGTAGGTAGAGTGAACCTTTAAAAATGTAAAACAAATCATGTATTTACTCTGCTCAAAACCTAGTGGCTTCCCTCTCAGAGCAAAATTCCAAGCCCTTCCAATGTCCTCCCAGGCCCAACATGATGTGGATCCTGGCCGCCTCTTTGACCTCACTTCGTAACATTCTCTCCCTTTCTTACACCTGTGTGGTCCTACTGGCTCCCTTGCTGTTCTGAACACACACACCAGACATGTTCCTACCTCAGGGCCTTTGCACTTAAACTCTTGCGCTGATTACACTGCTCTTTTTATAGATACTTGCGTGTTCCTATTTTCACTTGATTTGGGTCTCTGTTTGCCTTATCAGAAAGGCCTTCACTGACTCCCCTAAACAAAACAGCACTCTCTCCCAATCATTTTTTAATACTCTACCTTGCTTTATTTTTGTTCAGAGTATTCATCCCCTTCCTTGATACAGTTTATTATTTCTTTATTGCCTATCACCCCACCTCCTATAAGAATTTAAGCTTCCTTTTTTTAAAATTTTTTTAATGTTTATTTATATTTGAGACAGAGAGAGAGCATGAGCAGGGGAGGGGAAGAGAGAGGGGGAGTCAGAGGATCTTAAGCGGGCTCTGCGCCGACACAGCCCGATGTGGGACTTGAACCCACAAACCGTGAGATGACCTGAGCCAAAGTCAGGTGCTCAACTGACTGAGCCACCCAGACGCCCCAAGAATTTAAGCTTCTTGATAGCAAGAGTCTTTGTTTTTGTTCCTACTATACCTCCAGCACCTAGAACAGAGGCTGGCACAAACTTCGTCTCCATAACTGTTGATTGAATAATTGAATGGCCAGTTGTAGGCATACAGGAAAGTCATCTAATCCAATCAGGGAATGCTTCCTGGGGGAGGTGACAACCTGTGTGCAGTCTGAAAGGGCAGAAGTAGGTAATTGGGTGGTTGAGGTGTATGCCTGGCAGAGAAAGCAGAGTATGGAAAGCCCTGGAACTGTGATCCCTAGGGTGTGATTGGTATAGCTGGAGTAGAGAACACATGCAGGAGAGTACCTGGGGATGAGGCCGGATGGGAGGGCAAGGACCAGGACAAATCTGAAGGGTCTTGAGCACAAAATGAAGAGGTTTGGACTGATTGCAAGCAGGAACTAGTTAGTTTCTTATTACCGGGCTTTGTGGAAGAGAAGCTAGAGCAGGGAGAGCTGGGCAGGAGGAGGAAGCTTCATTTATAAACATCCAAAGAGTTCCGCTAACTTAGGAACCCAGAGTAAGTTGAAAACAAATTGCTGTCTAGCTGAAAGGCTTCAGTGGTGATAGTTAGAAAGTGAAATGATTGCAGAGATGTGCTTTGGAGATTTGGAAGGCAGGCTGTGTTATTTGTGGCTGTTTTCTCCTTGATGCATGTGCAGAATTTCCATGCATGGTAATGGAGCTATTCTGAGTGCTTGCCAAAGGGAAGGAGGCTCACAGACACCCACGTACGCTTGTCCACCCACAGAGAAGCACCTCTGAGCTCCAGCCTGTTACAAGTGAAAGGGACAGCTCCTGAAAAGGAGTGAGAGAGGTCCCTAGGACTCTGAGTTACCTGTAAGTCTACGCGTGAATATGTCTTCTGTATTTACTTGCGGTAGGAAATTAGGAAATTAAGTACCATTAGAGTCTGCTCCACTAGTTTATTGGTCCTTTTTTGGTGGTTGAATCAGAGGTCCTGGGCCCTTGGGTAGGGACTGGGTCTTTTCATTCATTTGCTCAATGAACAGATGTTGCCCATCTACTGTGTGCCCATGACTGGACTGGCACTGGGGAAACCGCAATAAATGAGATATAATTTCTACCTTTGGGGAGCTCTTAGTCTGGTGGCGACACAGACACATAGGTAAATAATTATACATATATATATACATGTATATATATACACACACAATAATTATACATATATTTACATAGGTAAATAATTATAGTATAAGATAATAGGTATTTACTGTAGATGTTTAGTTAAAATGTTGAGAAGGTGGGAAAAGGAATGATTCACACCATTCTAAGGGAAGAAAGTCTTCACAGAGCATTGATGTTTGAACCAAATCTTGAAGTAGAGGTAGGAGTTCTTAGCAGAGGGAGCAGCGTGTGCTCAGAGGCACAGGTGTAAAGGCTTGTTTCACTAGAGGCAAATGTGTGTTGGAAGCATAAGGCTCTTGGAATGGTGGGCAGAAATGGGGCAAAAAAAAAAAAAAAAGTGGCCAGGGCCATGGAGACATTATGCAGGAGTTGGACTTTGACCTTCAAATAATGGGAGGCCATGAGATGTGTTTGAGGAAGTGAGGGACCTAGTAAGATGTGTGTTCTACAAAGATCAAAATGTTCCTACGTAAAAACGTATTTAAGAAAAAAAAATTGGGGGCGCCTGGGTGGCGCAGTCGGTTAAGCGTCCGACTTCAGCCAGGTCACTATCTCGCGGTCCGTGAGTTCGAGCCCCGCGTCGGGCTCTGGGCTGATGGCTCAGAGCCTGGAGCCTGTTTCCGATTCTGTGTCTCCCTCTCTCTCTGCCCCTCCCCCGTTCATGCTCTGTCTCTCTCTGTCCCAAAAATAAATAAACGTTGAAAAAAAAAAATTAAAAAAAAAAAAGAAAAAAAAAATTATTAACCCAAAAGCTTAAGACAAAGGAAAGACACGCTTGAGAGTCAGTAAATGAGAGATTTTTTTTTTTTTTTTGACAAATGAAGTTTAGAGTTGACCAAACAGATATCATTAGAGAGTCCCAGGTTTGAAAAATGGCAGGAGGCTGAGATAATGCATTTACTTTGTTCAGTGGTGAAGGATCAGGCAGCTGGCCTTTTTTCATTTATAGAATATCAGGTTCTTAAACTTGTGCATGTCAACCTTGGTTTTCTTTTGCTGCAGCCTCAGGCCTCAGAGCCTCACTCTGAGATTTGTAATGTGTTTTGGATGCGTTTATCACAGGCAAATGGGGCGGGGGCTCGGCTTGTTACTGCCCATTACTGCTATCAAAGGGAGTCCATCCAGAAAACAAGGCTTTGGGAGCTTTGATTAGGTCAGTGACACTGCCTTCGTTTCAAAAGAGAGATGGTTTGATTGGATAACATTGTATTTTCTTTTAAGTCAACCAAAATAATAAAATTGCTGTCAGGGATAGGCTTACCCAAAAGCAAAGGAGCTTAGAATACCAGGATGTCCAGTCAAATGCTACTTGTTCATCTTGTTAAGATCACTCACTCAGTGTGTATGTGTTGTTGAGCTCTTATGAGCCAGGTCCGGGGGGCACAGGGATAAATGAGACATAGTCTCTGGCCCCACAGTCTAATGAAAGAAACAGATAAACCATTAAAAAAAGACAAATGATTGTGAATTCTGGGAATTCAAAGGAAAGGAAATAAGCCAATAAACATATTAGAAGATGCTCAACCTTACTAATAAAAGGGGAATGGCAAAGATCAATGCCATCCTTGAGGACGTAAAGGATACAGGGGCAGTGATTCTCATCGTCTTCATTTCATTCACTGATCTGGCCCCTGCACAAATCAAGTGGTTCCTGGAGGATGACTGTGGATTACGGCAAAATCAACCAAGTGCTGGTTCTGCTTGCGGTGCTATGCCAGATGTGGCGTCTGTCCTAGCGCACATTCGCATGTTCTCAGGTCCACGGTATAAAGCTATGGACCTGGTGAGTGTGTTTCATCTCCTTCCCCATCAGAAGCAAAGATCAGAGTTCATATTCCCTTGGAACAGACAAAAGTACACAATTACCATCTTGCCCCAGGGCTGTTGAGCTTCCTGCCCTCCCACGACCTAGTCTGAGAAGACCTATACTGCCTAGATACCTTGCAGAACATCAACTTGGACCAGATGAGCAATGAGCAAGTGTAGTGGAAGCCTTGATGAGACACATGCATTGCAGAGAGCGGAAGAACACGCTATGAAGATTCAGAGGCCTGATAGACATCTCAGTGAAATTTTTAGGGACCAGTAGTCTGGGATATGCCAGGGACATATCTTCCAAAGTGAAAGATAATGGTGATCGCACCTCCCACCTCCACCCCACATGAAGAAGGAAGCTCAATGTCAGGTGGGCCCCCTTGGGTTTTGGAGGCAGCGCATTTCCCACCTGGGAATACTGCTCCACCCCATATCAGATGACACAGAAGGCTGCCAGTTTTGATGCTGGCCCAGAATGGGAAAGGGCTCAGCAGCAGAACCAGACTATACAAGTAGCCATATGATCTGGCAGAAACCATGGTATTTGAGGTATATGTAGTGGGAAAAGATACGTATGCAATTCGCGACAAGGCTGAGTAGGAGACAATATAGACCCTTGGGGTTCTGGAGCAGGGCCATGCCATCTGTATCCAGGAATAACACACTTTTCAAAAAATAGCTTCTGACTTGCTGAGCGTTCTGGTGGAAACAAAACAGATCATCTGACTGCAGAACATCAAGTTGACCATGGAACTAAAGCTGTTCATCGTAAGGTAGATTCTGTCAGATCCACCAAATCATAGGGTCACACAAGGCCCAATTCATCAGGATAGACATGGTACAACTGGGATTTGGCACAACAGGGCCAAAGAGCAAAAGACAGCTGCATGAGCAGGTGGCCCAGACATTTATGTCATCCACCATCTTTGCACCAGTGCCTCTCCCTGAGGTCACCTATGGCTGCCTGAGGACCTCCTTATATCCAGCAGGAGGAGAAAAAAAGCCAAGCTTTGTTCATGGGTGGGTCAGCTCAGTATGTGTGAGTAAGCCAAAAATAGACTGTTGCTATACTGCAGGCCCCACTGCAGTGTCCTTGAAAGACAGTAGAGGAGGAAATTCTTCCAGTGGACAATCTCTGAATAGTACACCCAGTCATCCACCTTTTGTGGAGAGACAGAGGGCCCATTGTTAGAAGACACATGGATCTAGTGGGCAGTGGTGAATGGCTTGGCTGGTTGGTTAGAGGCCTGGAAGGAGAAGTTTGAAAAATCAGGGACAAAGAGGTCTGGGGTAGAGGCACGTGGATGGACCTACGAGAGTGGGCATCAAGTGTGAAGTTCATTGTATTCCATGTTAACACCCACCAGAGAATGTATACCACAGAAGAAGCATTAAACAACTACAAGTAGCCATGCTACTTGTGAACCATATGATCTAGCAGAATCCATGGTATTTGACCATGCAGCCAAAGCTGTTCATCATAAGCTGGGTTCTATCAAATCCACCAAATCATGAAGTCACACAGTCCCTAACAAACTTCCTGTACGCTAATCTCCATCTCACGGTCTACCTTCCAGGGAACGGACCTGCAACATAGCTCTTCTAATTGCTGGTAACAACTCTTAAATCGGGTGTCAGCAAAATTTTCTAGAAAGGGACAGAAAAAGTCTGGTTTGCAGGCCATATGATCTCTCACAACTACTCAACTCTGGCGTTATAGTACAAAAGCAGCCATAAATCATACATAAATGAATGAGTGTGGCTGTATTCCAAAAAACTTTCCAAAGGCATGTGGTAGGTGGCATTCGGTCCACGGCCTTAGTTCGCCAACCCCTACTCTAAAGAAATATTTTTACAAGCGTACCAAGTAGGCGTTACAAAAATTTAATTGCAGCATGGTCTGTAGTAAAATTTTAGAAGTAATCTTACACTAAAAAAAGGAAGGTTACATAAATTGTGGTATTTATAGATTTTGGAATAGTATGCAGCATATAAGAAGAATGAGTTTAGATCAAAAAGCAGCACTGCCCAATAGAAATATAACATGAGCCAGCCACATACATAATTTTGAATTTTCCAGGAGCCACAATGAAAGCTGTAGAGAGAAACAGATGAAATTAAGAATATATTTGAGGGGCACCTTTGTGGCTCAGTCAGTTGAATGTCTGACTTCGGCTCAGGTCATGATCTCGTGGTTTTTTGAGTTCGAGCTCCGTGTTGGGCTCTGTGCTGACAGCTCAGAGCCTAGAGCCTGCTTTGGATTCTGTATCTCCTTCTCTCTCCGCCCCTCCCCTCCTTGCACTCTGTGTGTGTCTCTCTCTCTTTCTCTCTGTCTCGAGAATAAATAAACATTTTTAAAAAGGAGACATACATTTGAGCTCTCTACACTGAAGATATTATCACTTTAACATGTAATTAACATAAAAATTATTTATGAGATATTTTACATTCTTTTTTTGTACTGAGTTTTTGCAGTCTGATGTGTATTTTACATTTAACAGCCCATCTCAATTTGGGCCAACCACATTTTCAAGTGTTCAGTAGCCATGTGTGGCTAGTGCTACTGTATTGGACAGCATAGATCTGTACTGAAAATCTGTTACTGCCACGGAGACGCCACTGATACATATATGGTTTAGTGAAAAGGGGAAGGTACCACTTTGGTATGAACCACTTCGGTAAAGGGGAAACACTCCACGAACATATTGAAGAAGAAGATGTATACACATGTGTACCCAATTTAGAATGAGGCTTTGGGTGGAGCGATGGAGGGACTCACTCTCTCCTTACCTGTTTTACAATAAACTTTGTGGATAATTTTAGACTCACAAAAAAGTTGCAAAGATGATACAGGGAGCTCCCATTTGCCCCTCACCCAGTTTCCCCTGTCGTTAACATTGTACATCAGCGTGGCGCATTTGTCAAAATTAAAAACCCACGATTGGCACACAACTATGAACTAAACTCCAGACTTCATTCAGCCTTCGCCAGTGTTTCCACTAGCGTCCTTTTTCTGTTCCGGGATTCATGCTGGGATTGAACTGCATTTCGTCATTATGCCTCTCCAGTCTTCTCTGCTCTGTGACCAGTTTCTCAGTCTTTCCTTGTTTCCTATGACTATGACAGTCTTAAGCAGTGCTGGCCAGGCATTTTGTAGAATGTTTCTAAGTTTGGGTTTGTCTGAAGAAGGCCTCCTGACTGAACTGGGGTGATGGGTTTTGGGGAAGAATACCACAGAGGTGAGCTGTCTTTGTCACAGCACATCCAGGGGTATAGGACATCCATATACTTTATCCCTGGGAATGTTCACCTTTGTTGCTTGGTTAAGGTAGTGTCTGCCCTGTCTCTCCACTGTAAATGTTACTATTTTTCCCTTCCCATACTCTGTTCTTTGAAGGCAAGTCACTAAGTCCAGACCTTTCTCAAAGGCGGTGGTGATTAAACTCCTTTCTCCTGGGTGGAGTATCTACTTATATTATTTGGAATTCTTCCCTAAGGAAGATCTGTCCATTCTCCCCTGTCTGTCTGGCTAGCTAGCTCGCTATCAGTATGGACTCACATATTTGTTTTATACTTTCAGTTGTAATCCAGTTGGATTGTTTTTCACAATGAATATAAATTCATGTATTGTGATGTTTTTAATGCAGAAAACACAAACAACCATGCTGTGTGAGACACAAATTCTATGATTGGCAAGACTTTTACCTCCACAGCTCTTCAAGACTGCCTTTGAGGAGGATAATCATTGGCTCCTTACTATTCAACTAGCAACTTTAGACACGCTATTTCAACTCTGCAGCTCTCAGTACCCCCATCTGAATAAGAGAATGTATCATGAAATGGTCTCGAGGTGAAGAAGGGGATGATGTTTGTATTACAGGTATTTTGTTGCCTACTAATAGACATTAAGTCCTTAATGGCAAGTGTTATCTTCTCTTATTTATGTTGGAAGATGAGCCCAGAGCTAATAGCCCTTGAGAACATGACGTAAACATAATCAATATTTACATCCCCTATCACAACCCCAAATAGTTCTCCTGCCCTACTCATTCACCTCTGAGTGGGATCTGGCTTTCCTATTCTCCCTCAGCTTTTTCTCCAGTGGCTGAAGTCTACCCTGAGGCCTGGCACTGGGAGCCCTGTCCTACAGATGTCTCCTGACCTCTGGCTTCATTCTTGTGCCTCTCATCTATCTCTGCTATGACCACACTGATGTCCTTATCACCCCCATGAACGAAAACGCTTACTGAATATCCCCCTCCTCTGTGGCAGGCCCTGAGATGAGATGAACCGGATAGGGGCTTTGTGTCCTAGCCCATCTTCCAGTGGGGGAACCAGGTCATCAATCCATAGCAATCTGTCATCTGGAGGAATGGGTTGGGGACTGTGGGAGCGTTATGGAGGGAGGGCCTAGGTGTGCCTATGGAGGGGGGTGGTCTGGAGAGAATGAAAAAGGCTTTGCAAAGATGCTAATTTGGGAGCCGCCCTTGGACAGGTATATAGGAGTTTACCAGGCAGGGAATGGGAGAAGTGGTGCTCCAGCACAAGGAAAGGTATATGCAAGCCAGAGAAATGTCAAAGAACAGGGAACCATAATATGCATGATATGGCTAGAGCCAAAGTGCAGACAGAGGACGAATGGCCTGAAGTGAGAGTGGAGACTGAGGTGGGGGACAGTCTGTGAAGGCCTGAATTCTGGGCTGGAAATTTCTACTTGGGGAATTTTTGATATTTTGAGATGAGGAAATTACCTAAGGAAAAGTAGAGGTTCTGGATCAGGGACCTACTACTCAGGTAACTGTTAATCAACAAATATTGAGCTCCTGTGGCACATCACGAGGCACTTGTTCGTTTCCTCCTCCACCCTGACGGTGAGCTTTGGGACAGGGACTGTGTCTGATTCATTTCTGTGTCCCCAGCAGAGTCTTATACAGAGCAGGAACTCAACACACACACACTGAAATGAGGGAATTAGAAGCCCAGGTGAGACCCGGTGCCTGAGTCCTGTTTAGGTTCTCACCATGCAGGATAGGGGCCAAGCCCTCCCTCATGATTTTCATGAGTCTCTCATGGTTCTGCAGTTTCTCTATACATGCAAGAGTCTCATCCTCTCCTGCCTGATGCAGAGAGCAGAGCTCCCTGAGGAAGCACTAAGGGTTGGATTGCTTCAGAGCCAGAAAATGCATGGCCCATGGGAGGTTCATCTCAGAGGTAAGCAGCCCACGTGGCCACTGGGGACATGATTTGAGGACAGCCCACGAGGGAAAACGCGGCTGGCATTGTCGTGGGGGCCTCCGGGCCAGTACTTGAGCTGATCAAATACCAGGATTTTTCAAAGGTATTATTTTGGAAAGGCTGTATGGCAGAGTATCAACTAATCTAAACTCCAGCCATCACATAGTGAGCTTCCGCTGCATGTTAGAGAATGTGCTAGGTACTCTACCCTCCATATCTTTTTCTCACTGTTACCTCCAAAACGTAACCTCAATCCTATTCTTTTCCCCATCCCTAGTGCCAGAGCCTCTGACCTTGTCTCCTTGGGGTCCCTCTTGGCCCTCCTGTAATCGGTTCTCCGCCCCACAGCCGGAGTGAACATCTAAAACAGACTGCAGGTCAGGTCACTCCGTGCAAAGCCCTCCAGTGGCTCCCATCACACAAAGCCCTTACGGTGACCTACAAGGTCCCCAGTGGCCTGACCTCTGGCACTGTCTCCATCTTGTCTCCTACCCCCGGCTGCAGCCACTCCGGCCTTCTGTCCCTCACACTCATAAACCGTGGCCCTTTGTTGGGGGGTCTGCTCCACTGCTCCCTCTGCTTCGTGCACTCTGACCTTCCAGTGGTGACTCCTTGTGCAGATCTCACCTCCTCAGACAGGTACTTCCCTGGCCACCTCTCTAATTAGGCCCTCACCCCCAAGTCATTTTCTGACACATCGATGCTTTTTTTCTTCTTAGGGTTTAACCCCATCTCCAGTTCTTTACTGTACTCATTTATTCCTTTTGCCTGTCCCACCAGAGCACATGCTTCATGGGTGCGGTGACTTTGTCTGTCCCTCCTCTGGGTCTCCAGTGCCTGGCAGGGCTCCATACATACGTCCTGAATGAGTGTCTCCCCCTGCACACCTTCAAGCTGGCCCATGAGCGCCCACGCCACTGAGCGGCCCTGTTTGCGCTCCATGGGAAAACCTAACCCAGAGCGGGCGGACGGACAGATGGTGGGGAACCCAGAACCGAGGCGCGGCTGTTATTAGTCTGAGTTGCTTTCGCTTGGAATAGGATTAGCATAAATACCATCCCTGGCAAGTGGATAAGGTAAAGCTCTGTTAGTTATATTCAGATTTTGTTTCCCTGCCGCAATCCAGAATCAGCCCTTTGTTGGGGTCGTTCGATTCCCTGCTAAAGGTGTTGTCCAGAGAGGTCAGATGGGGTGGGAGTGCGGAGGGTCGCACACACAATCCTTCTCAGTCCCTGCCCCACACCGGCCTCTGAAGTGACCTCTCTAACCCCTATAATCCAACCTCACCACCGCGGTGAAAAGCCTTGTTCTGGTCTGCGTTGTCCCCAAGGAAGCCCAAAGGCCTCATAATAATGAAGATGTGATGAAGGTAGCTGCCACCTGACTCTGTCAGAGCCTCACAGCAGCCCTACAAGGCAGAAGAGTAACTCTGTCCTCGTTTGTTGAATGAAAATCTGATGGCTCAGAGAGGTTCAGTGACTTGCCCACAGTTAGCCAGCAAGTAACAAGGACAGGTGCCAAGCCCGGGGCTGTGGACTGACTGTTTGACAGGCATTTGAGGCCCTTCGTGGGTGGACGAGCCTTTCTCTCAGCCAAGCTGCCCTGCTCTTCCAGGTGCCCAGGCGTCAGCCTCACCTGACTCAGCGAGGAGCCCAGTCAAAAGCAGGTGTCTGCCCCACGAAACGCCTACGTTCTGACTCAGAAGCATCACTTGCTTTAGCCTCTTCCTCTTTAGCTCCATGAAGGAGCATTTAGCTTTGGGGGGGGGGGAGGTTATTTTCCACAAATAAACAGATTCTTAAAAACTGATTTATAATAATATATATAATGACAGTAAAAGCTAACATTTATGGAGTATTATGTGAAGACTCCCGTCTCCCATTTCCCCTCCCAGAGCCCACCGTGACCTGTTCCTTGGGTATCCTGCAGGGTCCGTGAATGACCGTGATCTCACTAGTCCTCAACAGCCCTTTGAGGTAGATATGAATATACTTGTATTACAAATCAGGACACCGAGGTTCAGAGACAGGAGGCTGCTTCCTCAAGGTTACACAGCTTTGGGTGGCAGAACTGGGATTTCTCCCCGGATGGACTGCCTCTAACCCCACGTGCATTCTCTCCCTGGATCACCCTGCCTCTTCTGGGGAGGAAAAAACCAGTAAGTTGAGCTAAGAAGTGTAGGCCAGGCAGGCTTTTCCTCCACATACCTGTCTTTGAGAATTCAAATTTGTGGGGGGGGGGGGGGGGTGCCTGGGTGGCTCAGTCAATTAAGTGTCCAACTTTGGCTCAGGTCATGGTCTCGTGGTTTGTGAATTCGAGCCCTGCGTCGGGCTCTGTGCTGACAGCTCGGAGCCTGGAGCCTGCTTCAGATTTGTGTGTCCCTCTCTCTCTGCTTCTCCCCTGCTCACTCTCTGTCTCTCTCTCTCTGTCTCTCTCTCTCTGTCAAAAATAATAAAATATTTTTTAATTAAAAAAAATAATTCAAGTTTGGGCCTCAGTAAAATGACAGATTATGACCTGTCTCAAACCTCTGAGGTTATTGACCAATAGTCAAGACCTCAAGCATTCCAATCCTAAATACCCCTAGATGACTGTCTTGCTGTACTTGCCTTCCTGTACCTTTGTGCCCTTGGTTTACCCTTTGGAGGCATCGGCTCAGACAAGCCGTTCAATATGAACCAAGTTTTGTGAGACCAAATAGAAAGAACACAACTGCTCAGCCATAAACCTAGACCATACCTCAGCTGCCCCTCTGGCCTGCATGACTGGGGTGGGCCAAGCACCTCTCTGTGCCTCGGTGTCCTCACTCATAAGGCGGGAATGATTACATCTCACGTAAAAGGTTTGGAGATGCTCAAGTGAGGTAATAAAGGCCAAAGGGCGAGTAACAGTGCCACGTGCAAATGTCATTATTTTTAATAACCATAAAAGTTGGAGTGAATCTGGTAGTCTCTATGTAAAGACAGCTGGCTAAATTCACAATGACTATCGCTTCACTTCTTTCCATCCCACCCCCAAGCCTGCATTTGTGAAATCTTTTACAGTCTATAAAATCCTTTTCATCTGTTGCCTTATTAATCTTTGCCCAAGCCCTGAGAGGCAGCGGGATTAGCAACCCCAGTTTACTGATGAGAAGACTGAGGTTCCAAGAGGAGAAGTGCCTTGCCCAAGGTCACAGAGCCGGTGAGAGGTGGTGCGGTCCTCACACCTGGCCTGTCACTGCCCTGCCCTCGCCCATGCCACAGACCTGTGCTCCCTGGCCCCCAGCACCGCAGGCTCGGCAGGATCTAGCCCCGCCTTCCTCCCCAGATTCATCTGTCACTTTGCCCCTCTACGCTCTGGTCTTTTCAAGTATCTCTTCATTCCTCAGACAAGAGGTGACCTCTCTCAGCCCTTGTCCTTTGCTTCCCTCCGCCAGGCCAGCCGGTGGACTTCTGCCTCTCCTTCCCACAGTCCCCGTGACAGACACCTGACACAGTGAATTTCCATTGTCGTTGTCACTACTGTATTGATCATTTTGCAGAGTGTTTCGGGGCCCAGGCTCTGGAGCCAAGCTACCTGGGTTTAGATCCTGGTCCAGCCGCTTTACTAGCTGAGGGCTCGTGGGCAAGTTACTTAGCATCTCTGTGTCACGGAGCTGTGCCTTCTAGGATTGCAAGGAGTAAATAATACATGCAGAACAATAAGCTCAGGGCGTGGCACAGACTGAGCGTTAGCTCATTAGCATTAGCTATCGTGATTATTTTCCATTACTTGTATTCAGGGATGCCTGCCCTGTCCCAGTCCTTGCGCTGGCACACCGAGCTGACTCAGACACAGTGTCTGGGCTCAGAAGCTGAGGGAGGAGAGAGGCATGTATACACCCTATGACAATGCATTCATTCGGACCAAGTCACTGTTTTGCTTAAATCCTCCAGTGCCCGTGTTCATGGGCTCCAAGGAGCAAACACCACGCTGCAACCACTCCTTCCCTGCCAGCGGTGGCCTGGGTCCTCGTTCCCCCCACCCTGTTGAGTGTCTGATCATGGGGAAGGGCTTTATCGGCCCTCCCTTCTTTCCACGTTAACCCCAGAAACAGGCGGCTCCTAGAATGCAAGGAGAGTCCGCTGCGGTACAATTTATCTCCCTGGGCTGCTTCCCCAGCGGAGATTTACAGGCTGTGCCTGTCACAGGGACCCTGCAGGCTCAATTACAGATCTGCTTCCAGGCTGGACTGGAGCAGCAAAGCTGCCTAGATTTGCCAGGCGGCCCTGAGGGAGAACCATGGACCCTGTCACCTGGGGCCTCGGAGAGCGTAGGGCCCATGCAGCTGCCTCGCTTGTGACACATGAGGAAACTGAGGCCAGAAATGGGGAGATACTTTCAAAGCTCCCACCAGGGAGAATGGGCCCAGTGTGAAGTCTAATGCAGGCCCCTGAGTACCATCCCGGGAGTTTATTGTACTGTATGTGAGTGTATGATTTTATTACCCCAATAGCTTTCTCTTTATACAACAAAAATAATTGCTATGGAAACATGCTCTTTGAAACTGAAGCCTAAAGCAAAACATTGCACTTCCATAAACAAAGACCCTATTCGATCTGCACAAACACATTAGGAGTGTATTCAGTGCAGCCTAAACATTGCCCGGCTTCACCAATCTGTGATTACAAAATGGAGGTTTATTTCTGTCCAAAGACAATGGCCCTGAGCCCCCTTCTACGTAAGGAAGAAATTATCCCCAAAGAGTCCCCCAGTTATTCCTGGGACTCTCCAAGAGTAGACACAGACCAGTCTGTCGATTACAGTCCTCATAAAATATTGGCCTGTTCTTCCTCTCCAGCTGTCTCCTTTATCAATATCCTCAACTAGTTGAGGTCCTTAGAAGGAGTCCCACTGCTGCCATTGTGAATAGTGCCTGTTGTGGGGACAGTGTCAGGGCCTAAAAATGCCCCAGGTTGCCTTTTCTCTGGGTGTGACCACGCAGTGGGGCTGGGCCCCTAGGGAGGGAACCAAGGTCCCTCAACATCCAGCCCTGCTAAAGGCTTACCGTCTGACAGTCCTTGGTCAGGCCTCTGAACTGAATTATTTCAACCGTTACATAGAGGCCTAAGAGTATTGTCATGAGGATCACATGAGGTCATATGTACATGATACCTGGTATATAGTAGGTGTTCAATAAATGGCGTTACTATTATGATGATGATGATAATGATGATGTCTGAGACCAGATTCCCCCAGGAACAGACCCTGAAACAAGGATTTGAAACAGTTGATTTGAAAGATAATCTGAGGAAACCCCTGTAGAGGTTGTGCTAGAAAGTGAGAAAGGGAAGGGAAAGAAGCAAAGAATATACTTTCAAGCAAGATTCTGCTGGAACCAGCCCGGGCTCAGTTCCACTAAGGAATTCTGGATAATGGTGAAGAATGTGCCTCAGTGTTGTCCCAATCAAGGGGCAAGGAAGCTGGAGTATGTATCCACCTGTCATTGGTTGGGATTTGCTCAGAGGAAATAGATGTTAAGTCTCTGGCAGTGTTCCTGCACAAATGCAGGCCGGGCCAAGTGGGCTTTGAGGCCAGAAAAGGTCCTCAGGGAGAGTGCAGGGGCTGGCACTTGGAAGCTGTTGGGTCGAGATGCACAGAAATGGTGGACACCAAGAGACACAGGCAGGACATTCAGAGCATCTGCTGCAAATACCATGTAGTGTCACTTCATCTTACAAGAAAGATAGTAAAAGCACCTCCTTTGGGCTGGGGGAACCTGGGAGAAGGCGGGAGGCTCTGTGGGTCCTAACTCCATCTCTGGTGCCTTCAAATTGACTGTGACCCTGGTCTGTGCCATCTCTGATCCTCAGTTTCGTCTCCTGTCCAGTGGGGAGTTCAAAGCAGGTGGATCTTGAGGTCCCAACCAGCTCTCTCAGAAGTTCCATAATTCTACAGCTTTTTGATTCGCACCCCAGAGCACGCCTTGGCAGGAGGTAAGCCGGGCCGGCGCGATTCTCCCTGTTGAGTGCCAAGGAAAGTCAGACTCAGACAAATGGTTAGGCCAGCAATTCTCAAAGTACGGTTCCTCCCTGCAACATCAGTTAGAAATGCAAATTCTTGGGCCCGACGCTAGACGTACTAAATCAGAAATTCTGGGGGGAAGGCCTGCAGTCCGTGCCACTGCCTGGTGATTCTGTTCCTTGCATGCTCATGTTTGAGGCTAGGCCACACAGGGAGTTAAAGACAAAGCTGGGACTTGAATCTGAGTTCCTACCTCCCAGGCTGTTGCATCTGTGGTTGGCACAGTGCCCCGTACTTAGTAGACCCTCAATAAATAACCAGGGGATCTTTAAGCCTCACACCCCTTTCTGGTCACTGCCTCTCCAGGGCACCTTTCGTGCTGTGCTGTGTATTAGTCTCTGGCAGTCAGGTGAATCCATGGTGGACAAGAAACAGTCCTGGAGAAGAGGAGCCCCTGGCCTCAGGTCACTCAGCAAGGAAGTGATCAAACCATACGCAAAGACCTGGTGTCCCTCCTCTTACCTCAGAGCTCCCCTACCACTGCTGGGTGTCTCCTCTGGGCCAGCAGTGAGGTGGAGACAGGGGTCTTTTGAGCCGTCTGGATGCAAGATGATAAAGTCCTGTGACACTAGGTGCTCCTGGGGTCTCTCAGCCTTTTTTCTTTTTTTTAATGTTTATTTATTTTTGAAATGGGGGAGTGGGAGGGGCAGAGAGAGAGGCAGACACAGGATCCAAAACAGGCTCCAGGCTCTGAACTGTCAGCACAGAGCCCGACGCGGGGCTCAAACTCACAGACTATGAGATCAGTAGCTGAAATCAGACGTCTAACTGAGCGCCCCTCTCAGCTTTTTCTAGATGCTTCTCCCTTCCCATCTGGTGTGCCTGGGGCTTATGAAAAAGCTCAGCTTTGGGGAAAGGAAACTATTTTGGTCTTGGAAACTCTGGCATAGCAGCCAAAAACTTCTAGTTATGTCTTCCCCACCTAACTACTTCCCGAGTCTACATAGAAAGGTTCCCCGAGGTAAGGAGCCCTTCCCTCTGCAGAGCCAAAGGGCCTAGTCACAGCACTAAGTGAGGGCTGGTCCTGGGGAGGGTCACCTGAGGGGGCAGCTAGTGAAGCAGAGAGCTGAGTCACCGCAGACCCCTCAAGAGCAGCTGTTCGAATACCCGAGAGGGGAGGGACCCAGCCAAGGTCACTCAGTTGGATCCTGGCTCCCTGACTGGCCTAGACTGACCAGATGAGGCCTCTCGGTTCACTGTCTCCACTCCATGCACCTCTCCCGCAAGGGCTCTCGGGCTTACCCCGACTTGGCCAGACTCTGCAAATCTGACTTCGTGCTCACTGGGCACCACCCCCGGCTGCCACTTCCACCATGTCACTTGCCTGGGTCACCAGTGCTCTCTCCGTTTCCACACATAAATCAAGACTATCGGGGCGCCTGGGTGGCGTTAGGTTAGGCGTCCGACTTCGGTTCAGGTCATGATCTCACAGCTCGTGAGTTCGAGCCCTGTGCCGGGCTCTGTGCCGACAGCTCGGAGCCTGGAGCCCGCTTCGGATTCTGTGTCTCCCTCTCTCTCTGCCCCTCCCCTGCTCGCACTCTATCTCTGTCCCTTTCTTTCAAAAATAAATAAAACTTAAAAAAAAAAAAAAACGTTCTTACCCAGACTGACAGCTGCAGCATTAGCCAGCCACTTTATCCTTGAAACGTGTTCCTCTCAGTTTTTCCAACACCCTGTTTTTCTTGATTTCTCCTGCGAGGTCCCAGGCTTCTGTGGACTCCTTCATTCATCCTACCGGGTTGTAAGTGGCTGTGTGTATATGCTAGTCATTGTGGCTGGGTCTGGCAATCAGTGGGGAGCAAGGTGGTCAGGTCCTGCCTTTGAGAGTACACGGTGTAAGAGGCTCTGTTCTGAGCCCTCCCATCTCCCTCTTCCCCGCTCTCTTCTGTTCTTCTCGGCGACACACTGCTGACTGCCAAGCCCCACTCTGCCCAGAACTTCCCCCCAAGCTCCAGGCCCACAGCTCTTACTGCATGGAGGACAGTTCCCTCTGGATGGTCCACAAACAACTCAAACTTGCAAGGCCCAAACCAAACCCGTGACCGTCTTCTCCCACCTGTCCTCCTCCATGGCTTGTCTTACACAACTGGGGCGACATGCCTCACTTCTCCCTCCGGCACCTCGCAACCTAAATAATGCACTCCTCTGTCTTTCCCACGGCCAGAGCCCTCGGCCTGCCCCCCCTGACACGGCCCCAGCCCTTCTTCCTCGTCCTGTCTTGTTCCCTCCAAACCATTGTATGGACAGAGCTCGAGGGGTCAAAAGTAAGCCTGACCAGCCCAGTGTCCGTCAGCAGGCAAATGAATACTCCATGAGTGGCAAATCCACACAGCAGAGTATTACTCATCTATAGAAAAGAATGCAGTACTGACGAACCGGTGAACCTTACAAACACGAAGCTACGGGAGGCAAGCCAGACACAAAAGGTCACATATCGCATGGCTCCATCTGTGTGAAATGTCCAGAACAGACGAATCCATAAGGCAGAGAACTGACGGTTGCCAGGGACTAGGGGAAGGGACACTGGGGAGAAACTACTTACTTAACATGTAAGGGGTTTTACTTGGAGTAATAGAAATGTTTTGCCACTACATAGAGAGGAAGGTAGCCCAACACTTTGAATGTACTACGGGCCACTGCACCGTTCACTTTAAAAAGGTTAATTTTAGGGGCACCTGGGTGGCTCAGTCGGTTGGGCGTCCGACTTCAGCTCTGGTCATGATCTCATAATTCATGGGTTCGAGCCCCGCATGGGCTCTGTGCTGACAGCTCAGAGCCTGGAACCTGCTTTGGATTCTGTGTCTCCCTCTCTCTCTGCCCCTCCCCTGTTCACACCGTCTCTCTCTGTCTCTCAAAAATAAATAAATTTTTTAAAAATATTAAAAAAAAAGGTTAATTTTATGTTATTACGAACTTCACCTCGGTGAATTAGTTGTTTTAAATGCCACCCCCGTACCCATTAGGATAGCTCCTACCAAAACCAAACCAAAGACCAAGCAAAAGAAAGTAAGCGTTGGCAAGGATGTGGAGAAATGGGAACCCTTTGTGCCCTGTTGGTGGGAATGTAAAGTGGTGCAGCCTGTATGGAAAACAGGACGGTGGTTCCTCAAAAAATTAGAAATAGACATACCACACGACCCAGGCGTTGCACGTGGGGGTGTACATCCGAAAGAACTGAGAGCAGAGTCTCAGAGAGATATTCGCACATCCACGTTCCTAGCAGCGCGATTCACAAGAGTTGAAATGTGGAATCAACCCAAGCGTCCATCGACCGATGAATGGATAAATGACACGTGGTGTAAGTACAACCCCCGGAATATTATTCAGCCTTAAAAATAAAAGGAATCCTGCAAAATGCTACAACACGGGTGAACCTCGAGGACACGATGCTAAGTGACATTGACCAGGCACACACACGTGCAAAAGACAAATAGTGTATGATCCCACTTATATGTGGTGCTTAGAGTGGTCAGATCCACAGAGACAGAATGGTTATGGGGGTTGCCAGGCACTGGGGGGAGGTGTATGTATAGAGTTTCGGTTTTACAGGACAAACAGGTCTGGGTATGGGTGGTCGGTGATGGTGCACGACAGTGTGAGTGTACTTAATACCAGTTCACAGTGGCAAATTTTAGGCCGTATGTCACCACAACATTTTTTTAACAAGGAAATCTGACCTTGTCAGTATCTTTTCAGTTCCCTGCCATGGCCTGTTCTTGGGACGAAAGTGCCAGCTCCACAGTTGGGCACCCAGAGTCCCCTGGGACGCAGCCTCCCCACCTCTCAGGCCTTATGCCCTGCTCCCCACAGTCGTCACTCCACAGTCTCAACTGCTGACAGTTTGTCACACAAGCCAACCGTGTTTTCTAATGCTGGGGCCTTCGCACATTTTTTTTTTTTTCTTTTTTCAACGTTGGGGTTTGATTTTATTTTTTTAAAGATTGTATTTTTTTTAATTTTTTTTTAATGTTTATTTTTGAGACAGAGAGAGACAAAGCATGAATGGGGGAGGGTCAGAGAGAGGAAGACACAGAATCTGAAACAGGCTCCAGGCTCTGAGCTGTCAGCACGGAGCCCGACGCGGGGCTTGAACTCACGGACCGTGAGATCATGACCTGAGCCAAAGTTGGCTGCTTAACCGACTGAGCCACCCAGGCGCCCCAAAGATTGTATTTTTTGGGGGGTGCCTGGGTGGCTCAGTTGGTTGAGCGTCTGGCTCTTGATTTCAGTGTCACGAGTTCAAGCCTTGTGTTGGGCTCACGCTGAGCACGGAGCTCCCTTGCTCTCCCCACGACATCCTTCTTCTCCAGCCAGTGTTGTCCTTGTTTATACAGGCCTCTGTCATCAACCACATTATTATCTCCTTTGGCCAAAAACTTGATACGTCCATTTTGCTTTTCACGAATGTTCAAGACTCCACGAACTATAGGAGTCTCTCTTCCTTCTATCCTACAAACAATTTCTCCCACTCGGATGGGATCTTCAACTCTATTTGTTAAAAAGAGAAGATCTCCTCTATGAAATGCAGGTTCCGTGCTGCCACTGAGCAACTACAATTGGACTTTGGCTTCCAGTTATGACCATTAACCCCTTCCAGATCATTAGTGCCGAGGAAACTATCATTCCAAAATTTAGGACTTGATAATACAGCTGCCGCTTGTCCATTCGCTGCACATCGTCCAAAAAATCTAGAGACAGCATGGTGAGGCCGGCGAGGGGGGGACACGGGCAGCAGAGAGGGTGCGATGTGACCGGCGGGCGGTTCTTCCCCGGGATATTTTTCCCCACTTCTTCTCCAGGGGCATGTTTCATCCTTTAAAACTACGCTTGGGGATTATTTTCTCTAGGAAGCCTTTTTTTGCCTCCCTGCTCCCAGGTCAGGGGCCTCTAGCTCCCCTCCATTATAGCACTGATGTCACAGTGCTATGTGTCCATCTTTCCCACCAGGCTGTGTGCTGCACAAAACCGCTGATGCGATTTTTATTCACCTCTGTGCATGAGTCAGCAGAGAAGAAAGGAAGAATGTTAGTGTGGAGATTACTGAGGCAGTGAGCTCTTAGTCTAGGCGTGTAAGACAAGGACACAAAGGGGGTAGATGTGAAGGGCAGTGGTGCGTAGAGGAGGGAGCAATCCTGTCCCTGCCGCTGAGCCCCAGAAGCTTCTTGGAGGTGGGGCCATTTCAGAGGGTAACATTTCTACAGAGAGAGATGGAGGTCTTTGGAAGAGCCTGGGTAAAAGCACAGAGGTGGGAAGCTGCTTGGTGTGGAGGAGAAGCAGAAAACAACTAGTCATCTTAGAGCAATGACTCTTTGCAAACCTTTCAAAGCCACAAAAGCCTTCTTAGAAACAAAGTCGTAAGGAACCCCAATCCATAAAACGTACACAATTGGAACTGCTCTGGTCAAAGTAGATGTGAGCGATCTGAAAGCTCTATTCTGCCCCTACCAACACTGACACACCAGCGCAGCTACTGGAAACACACCATCCCAACCACACACACGCCATCCCAACCACAACACACCATCCCAACCACACACACGCCATCCCAACCACACACACGCCATCCCAACCACACACACGCCATTCCAACCACACACACGCCATCCCAACCACACACACGCCATTCCAACCACACACACGCCATCCCAACCACACACACACCATCACAGCCACTAGAAACACACCATCCCAACCACCACACACACACCAATAATGCCATGTACACACCATTGCACCCATACCATCATCATTCTCACCAGAACACAGAAAACCACCAGCACATCGGGTAAAGGTGGAGCAATGGTTAGAAATGCAACTCTAAGGATAATAAGAACTGGTCACATAACAAGGTCAAGGTGCTGCAACTTCATCCTGAGGACCACGGAGAGCCATGGAGGGGCCTGAGCAGGAAGACGCTCCAGCTGCAGAGTGGATATGGAGTAGAGAGATACCTGAGCTGGCCTTGGCCAGCCTTCCCAAACACCCTGAAGGACAAAAACAGGGCCCTCATATTCCTCTCACGCAGGGTGGCTAGAGAGAGTGTCCCCAGGCTGGCATGGCAAGAATTCTCAGGACTGAGGACCTGGAACCGAGTCCAAGCCAGCATTCTCACTCATCCTTAAGCTGGGACCAGACTCCACGTTCTGGCCTGTTCTAGATGAACTCAGGGCAATTGCTGGAGACCGCAAGGCCAGGGGGGGATGGTGGTGAC
Organism: Herpailurus yagouaroundi; assembly: GCF_014898765.1. Lineage (NCBI taxonomy): Eukaryota > Metazoa > Chordata > Mammalia > Carnivora > Felidae > Herpailurus > Herpailurus yagouaroundi. The sequence goes on from NW_024412388.1 coordinate 43,925,930, forward strand.
AGTGTAGTGGCAGCGGGGATGAGAGAGAAAGAAGTAGACTGGAGAGATGGTTGTACATGGAATTGAAAGGACTGGATGTGGAAGGTGAGGGATTCAGAGGGATCAAAGAGGGATCAAAGATGTCTGGCTGGGTGACCAGTGGGTGGGAATGCCACTTGTTGAGATAGGAACACAGGAGAAGAAAGAGGCTCAGGGGACATCATAATCGCATTTGAGGCCTGTGGGGTGGCTACGCCCGTGTGACAGCCTGGCCCACTAGTTCAGAGCAGATGAGGGACCGAACCCACGAGAGAGGTCTGGGTGGAGGCCCAACTGGGAGTCACCAAATCCCACAGAGATGGTAACAAAGCCCTCAGGATAGAAGAGATTGTCTAAAGCGTCTGTGGCCAACAAGACCCCTGCTGGGGTGAGGGCACAGAGGCCTCCGCTGACCCTTCAGACCAACCTAGGTCCCCAGGAATCATCTGCACTATTTCCCCGCTGCCACACATGCTCATCTAGCGTGACTAACTAGTCCCGTTTGCCCAGGACTTCCCTGATGTTAAAACCGAGGGTCCTGTGTCCTGGAGACCTGTCAGTCCCAGGCAAACCAAGGCAAACCAGGACACATGGCCACCTTTGGCTTTTCTCACTTTTAAGAATTTGGTTAGCGTCTGACTTCCCTAGTCAATGGGAATAGCATTTAAGAGTCAGAGGAAGGAGCATCCTCCAGGAGGAGCCAGGAGGGGATGGGGGGAAACCTCAGGGAAGCCTCTTGGATCTCTTTTGTCCCAGGAAATTGGCACAACCCGGATCTGGTGGCCCGGGTTCTGGGAGCGGTTTGGCCTTCCAGGTTCCCCGGGGCCACTCTTCCCCATCCCCATCCCTCTTTCCCCCCACGGAGGCCATCAGCTTCCCCGACATGCCACAGATCCCTCCTTGCGGCCCCACAAGGTGGCGCTGTGCCCAACACCAGCCCAGGCCTCTGCCCAGCTGGGCAGAGGGGCCTGGAGAGCCTCTGGCCAGCCCGGTGAGCCTGCTCCCCCATCCCTCTCTGAGGCCTTGGGTGCTTGGGAGCCGTCCGGTGGAAGAAGACACCTCAAAACACCCACAGTCTGCACAGGCTTTCTCTCTCACCAGGCACACATCTGCTCAGACACACTCCCCTGCCCACATAGACCCCAAACACGCTCGACCCTGCAGCCCTGCAGGAACATGCTGGGCAGAGCCAGGACGGACCTGAAGGGTTATCACTTCCGGTCCCTCTGGAGATGGCACCCGCACACGCATGGGAACATGCATCCAGGAACAGGCACGCAGGGCTACCTCCTGCGGTCGGGTGCCCTTCCCTCACCCTAGCTTCCCTCGGCCCAAGCTTCCCTCGGCCTCTCTTTCTCCACAACCCCTGCCATGCCTCCCTCACTGCCCTACGATGGGGATCAGACGCTGGAAGAGATGGGGTTTCATGAGAGTGCAGTGGGGGTAACGTTAGACACACACACAGATGCTCTCAAACACACCCAGATACACCTGCACACGCAGCAACACGCAGCCCCTCGCACCTGTGCCCCAGCCACACACGAGAGAGCTCATGTGCAGCTATGCGTGTGAAGCAGTACAAGGACCCACGGCCCATGAACTCGCCCTGCTGCGCAGACCGGCAGGCCTGGTCCGGACGCCTGATGCCCAGCGGGCCCCTCCTTCCCTTTTGCTATGAAACGGAGCTGGCAAAGAGGCCCAGCGCCCAGGCAGGGCCTCCCCACACCTCCAGACTGCACCCCAGTCAGCCCCGAGTTCGGCTCTGGCTGGAAATAAGCTCCTGCAGCCCTTCCCCACCTTGGGCCCGGGTTCCAGCTCCCGCTGAGCTGCCTGTGTGACCTCAGGCAAGGCCTTCCACTCTCCGGTCCCTTCCCTGTTCCCTGAGGCTGGATTGTCCTCTATCAGATGTTAAGGGGTCGTGGGGGTACTGAAAGGACTTGGGCAGTGGAAGATGAGCTGGCCTAGAGGGTCTGGCCACCTAAATCGGAACTCCCATTCCACCTGAGCCTGGGTGACCTGGGACACTGAGAAACCTTTCCCGGGGTTTGTAAGGAGACCCGCACAGGGCCTGGTATGCCCAGAGGCATATGGGAAATCTTTGCTTCCTTTATTGCAGGGAATCCTCATTTTGTGGCAGGGATTATATAGAAGGGGAGACTGTACAAAAGAAAGGATTTCTATACCCCTGAGCTGGAGGTGCCTAATGACAGAAAGCTGCGTTCCAGAGAAAGGGAGTGAGCACGTCTCAGAGCCCACCTGGCTCCTTCTCACCCCACCCCTGCCCCCAGCCCGGCACCAGGACTGTGAGCTCCTTCTCCATGCTAGGGGGTAAGCAAATCTGGGGAGGACCGGGTGTCCAGGAGCACAAGGCTGTGGCCTGGGTGCTCTTGTGTGTGTGTGTGCACACGTGTGTGTGCCTGTGCTGGCAGCTGTGTCCCCATGTGGCTGAGAGTGTGTGCAAAATCGCTCAACTGAGCCTGTGGCTTCAGTTCAAATCCCAAGGACACTTGTGGACTCTGTGACCTTACCCAAGTTACTTCACCTTTCTGTGCCTCGGTTTCCTCACCTATAAAACGGAGATTTTGATGATAATAAAAAGTAAATAATAGGCCTCGCAGGGATTAAAGAGACGATGTGTATAAAAAGTAGCTAGCCAAGCACCTGGTGGCACGTGGTTAGTGTTCAAAAACCTCTCAGCTGCTATTTCATGTAATGTAGCTGGCACTGTGTATTCATTCATTCATTCATTCATCTTTATTCATTAACTGGCTCCATCTCTGTGCCAGGCCAGCCTTGTGCTAGAGACTGAGGATACAGAAGTGAACTGGATAAGGTCCTTGCCCTCCAGGAGCTTCCAGAAGGATGGGGGAGACAGATCTGAACCCCAACAGCAACAGTAGAGCAGATGTTGAGAGAGGCAGCTGGGAGATAGGGGAGGGGAGAAGAGGTCCCTGGGAAAGGAGGGGAGCCACCCCGGGGTACGCCCACACTCTGCGCACCAGCCCCGTTGGAGTATTCCCTGTTTCCTGTCTGCCTGCTTCCTCCTACCTCCAGGCCTTTGCTCACGCTTTCCTTGGCCCAGAAAGCTCCCCTCCCGAGTTCTGCCTGGTCACTGCTATGCATTTTTGAAAGGACCTCAGTGACACCTCCTATGACCACTCTTGGCTTTACTCACCGCATTCGTCAGAGATGGGCCATTTAGTCGATGTGTGTCCAGCACATGACGCCTCCTGGGGCCACTTGTTTCTGACCCTAGAGCGCCCTCCCTCTGTGACCTTGAGCATTGCACTTCACCTCTCAGGCCTCAGTTTCTGCCTCTGTAAAATGGGCAGCACCTTTTTCTCAGGACAGGTGCGAGGATCAAAAGGCAGAACGTTTGGGGAAAGCACTTTGCAAACTATAAATCGCTGGGCGCCCGTCCAGGAGAGTTTTTATTCAAACAGCTACCTTTCTTCTCCTGGGTGTGAGCCAAAAGGTGTGTATACCTCACAGGCTCGGGCTGCATTTACCTGGAGCTCAGGTGTGGGGCAGTTTCTGTTTGGGGTTTGTGTTTGATCTCAAAGAGAGGGAAACTCCCTCACCCAGGTGATATGGGCGGGCCTGATCCACAGAGTTGCCAGGGGAATCCCAAGGTTTGTGGGCCCTGATTGCCCCCCGTGGTGATCGGACAGAAACTCATCCCCCGGGGAAGGAGGAAGGGCTTTGAGATGGTGCTGCAGGGACAGCGTGTCCCTTGGAATCAGGTAACCTGGGTGTGATTCTGGCTCCTCTGGGTGACCTGAAGCCAATCACCTTCTCTCCAAGCTTCAGCTATAAAGCCAGTGTACCGGATTTATGATTTGGGGAGCCCTTTGTACACAGGAATCCCGAGGGCACCAAACGGGGCCCAAGAGCCGACATGGCCACTGTGTGGGAAGTCTCTTGAAGTTAGGCTGTATCCCCACCTGCCTTCCCGGCCTTGTCACCTCCACTGTCTCCTCCCACTCTGTGCTGTAGCCACCTGGTGAATTTGGGGTTCCCTCGAATCTCTAATCTCCAGCCATTGCCTGCCCGAAATGCCCTTTCTCCCTGCGTCTCCCCACTGTCACCAGTTTAATGTCTTCTCGTTCCCCAGCACCCTGACCGGGGCATCACTGCCTCCAGGGACTCAGGCTGCTTCCAGGCACTGTGGGGTTTCCTCGTCTATCCACCTGCTTTGCGTCACTGTTGGTTTAGGGGAGGCCTGCCCACACCGCTTGCGTTGGCACTGTCTCCCCAGCACTTACCAGTTCAATGCTAGGCACTCAAAGGCATGAATAAATACCCCTGAAATCCTCAGCACAGAGAGCAGGGGGGCCATCTGGACAGAGTCCATGTGGTTTCGATTTCGTGGAAAGAGCCCCCAGAAGGAACTGGATTCAGGTCCCCACTCCACCAGTTACCAGTTGCGTGGTCTCTGGCAAACCCATCAGCTAGACTGAGCCTCGGCTTCCTTGTTTGTTAAGCGGAGTGGTTCTGAGGACTAGAGCGGTTAAATGCCTGTGTTCCCCCAAGGGGCTCAGGGAATGGGAGCCGTCACTGTCTAGCTCCAATTCTGCGAGCGCTTCTAAGGGCAGGGGTATCACGGCTCCCTCCAGAGCCACAGCCAGGGGAGCTCAGGGAAGCAGTAGGATGCAGGCCCAGGCAGGGCCAGGGTGCAGAGATACAGCTGGGGCAGCCTTCCCCGAAGTGCCCGCTGCTCCTGGAGTCCGGGCGGCCTTGGAGGAAGCCAGCAGAGGGCAGTGAGTCCCACTGATTTTCCAGGAGGAAAGCCAGCCGGGGCTTCGTTGACTTTGGAGGGGAATGTGGAACAGCCCTGGGGGGCCCTGAGGCTCAGTGTCCAGGGCAGCCGGGACTAGCTCGGGCACTGTGTGTTCCGGCGACTGCGTGGGCAGAACCGGTGGCCGGGGACGCCACGGGTCCCAGAAGGCTCCCCTGGGAGCAGCCTCGGGTTCTGACAAGGCACCCGTGATGGGCAGCAGTTTGTCAGGGCCTCTCCGAGACCTCAGGAGCCCAGAACCCATTTTACAGCCTCACGCTGAGACTGGGCAACACTTCCCAAGCTCAGGCCCTGCACCGAGCATCGTGCCAAGAAGCGTTAGGGCCACTGGTTAGGAGCGGGGACTCTGAAGTCAGACCACCTGTTTTGAGGCCTGATGGCACCACTCACCAGCCATGTGATCGTGGATGAGATACACAGCCTCTGTGCCTCAGCTCCTCTGTCGTGAGGACTAGACAAGCTAGCCCATAGGAAGGGTCTAGAGTGATTCCTGGCTCTCAGCATTAGTCTTCACCCGACGGGAGCTATTAGGTGTGAGACCTCAAGCAAGTTACTTGACTTCTCAGTGCCTCAGTTTCCTCATCTGTGAAATGGGACGCATAACAGTACTCCCCTCATAGCATTAGTGTAAGGAATTAAATGAATTTAATTTATGGAACGTGCTTAGATCCTGAGAATAACACCAAGCACAAAGTGCTCAATGTTAACGTCTAACATGTATCTTGTTACAGCTACAAATGCGAGTTACGGTTGTGATCTGTTTCTATTGGCTCCTCCACCTGCTCTAGTAAAAGACCTGGGCTTTGCAGGCAGATCTGCTGCCTGGATTTGAATCCCACATGGACTATTTCTTAGAGGGAATTATTATAGTTACTATTTAGAGAATTTATATATATGTATAGTTTAAATGTTTATTTACCTTTGAGACAGAGAGAGACAGAGTATGAGTGGGGGAGGGGCCGAGAGAGAGGGAGACCCAGAATCCGAAGCAGGCTCCAGGCTCCGAGCTGTCAGTATAGAGCCCGATGTGGGGCTCGAACTCACAAGCCATGAGATCATGACCTGAACCGAAGTCGGCCACCCAACTGACTGAGTCACCCAGGTGCCCCAATAGAATTAAATGAGAACATAAATGTAAAACCCTTTTTGAACAATGCCTGGCATAGAGTACATTTCAATAAATGTTCCAGCTATTATTCCCACTTGACAGACGAGAAAACCAACTTGGGAGAGGTTATGGAAAGCTAGTGGCAGAGCCAGAGCCAGGTCCTGGGTCCTGGTGGGTGCCAGGGTTGGGGGGGTCCCTTTTGAAGGAGGGCTGGAGATGGTGGGATTAGCCGACCAACACTACTGGGCCAGGAGGTGGCAGAGACAGCCATGAGCCCAGGGCTCGGCTCACTGTGCCAGTGTGTGCCCAGACAGCACACCTGGTGCCAACAGATTAAGAGCCTTTCTGTATGGGCAGATGTCCCAGGAGAAGACATCGATGGCAGGCCCTGTTGGTCCAATGGGTGTCTTCGTTCGGAGCCCAAGGACACAGAGGGCTCCTTCCATTGTTGTTCTGAGAGAAGCTGCTAGTGCCATCCAGGTGTCCTGACTAGTAACTTCCCATCCCGCCTTTCCAGCATCGCCCCAACATACCTCCCAGCCCCCCTCCCCAGCCCTCCTTCCCATCCCCATCACGACATACCCTTCTGCACCTTCTTGCATTAGCACCTGCTGTTCCCCACTCCTGGGATGCCATTCCCTGTCTTCTGCCTGATGCGCCTTCCTGGAAGCATGAATCATCCCTCTGGGCTCCTCTTACACTTACCCGAGCTGAGGCAGCCATTTAAACCTTGTCTTGTTCCCAAAAGTCTTTGAGGGGAAAGCACTTTGTTCGTTTCTGTGCTGGTCTCCCTTTGCCCGTCCAGATCCACTGTCACTCTTCTCCACCCTGCTCTGTGTCCTAGGGAGACTGGCCACACGGACTGCATACCTCTGGGCTCGGCCTGAGGAGCCCCCCGGGAGACTGGAGGGCAGGGGGAGAGTGAGGGGTCCCCTGGCTGGCTGTGTTCCTCCAGGAAGTACTACTTCTCACCGTGAGATGCCTGGTTCTCCCTGCTCCCTGCCCCCCAGGACGCTGAGCTCCTGAGGGAGGGCCGTGTCTGAGCCAGTCTGCGTGTCCACGTAGAGGGTGGCCCAGAGAAGATACTTGGGAAATGTCCGTGACTCAGACTGCACCAAAGTTCCGAGACTGCCACACACGTGGGATTCAGTGGATGGAGTCACGTGGAGCTCCTCCGTTCATTCACTCAGCCGATCACAGATACTTACTGAAGGGCACGTGTGCCCGGCTCTGGCAGGGGCGGGTGGGATAAAGACTGCCTTCGTGGAGCTGGCGTCATAGTGACGGGGACGAGGAAAGCACACACACACCTCGCATCATTGCAGACGGCGATACGTCTTACGAAGGAAGGCAGAGGGGTACAAAGTGACAGGCTGGGGGTGGGAACGATCGTGGTCTCTTGAAGATCAGCAGGGGAGCTAGGAGTCCGGGGAGACCCTTCCGACTCTGAGATTTGAGGACTCCTCGGGGAAGAGGCCCTCGCCTGGCCGGGGCCTGCCAGCTTCCAGAATCGTACAGGTGGAAGCCCCATGTGGGCGCTCTCCCTGTGTTCTCTCAAGCCTCACAATGACCTCGGGAGGAGCATCTTCGTGTCCCTATTCTGCGCATGAGGAAACTGAGGCTGAGAGAGGTTAAGCAACTTGCCCGACGTCACACAGAGTCAGGGTGAGAATGGAAATGAACCCAGGTCTGCCTGACCCGGAGGCCAGAAGGCATCTTCCCAGGGCTGGCACTTCCATTTGCCAAGGATTTCCTCATCTGTAACGTTGGCTCTACCGGGACAGGCAGGCGGGAGGACCCGAAGCTCTCAGTTCGGGGTAGGCAGGCCCGAGACCATATAACCAGTGCGGGGGCGGGGGGTGGGGGGGAGGGGGAGCTGGGGTTAAGGCCTCCGCTCTCCACCAAGGGGAAACTGGTACACGTACACACACCATCAGACACTCTTCCTGGGCCAGGGCGTGTTGGCTAATGGGTATCATTTCAGCCCTTTCATTTCTAATAGACACTGTACCGTCAGAAAGACTGTCATTTCCCATGGCTCAGGCAGGATAATCAACGTGCCGGCTGCCCAGAGGGCTGGGAATGGCAGTATCTGGGCACGTCCGTGGGTAAAACCATCCTCTCCCTGTCGGCCATTCCAGTCCTTTCCCAACCAGACATGGCCCTTGGGTTTGAGAGCTTGGCCTGGGGGCCCAAGAGGCTCCAGCTCAGGAAAGAACTGCCTCCTCTCGGCCTCGCTTCAGCATTTCATCACCTGTGACCTGGCGCAAGGCACTTCCTTCCCCAGACCTCAGTTTCCTCATCTGTGAAATGGGGGCCATTATGTCTGCCTCACAAGGTGGCTTACGTCAGCTGACACAGCTCAAACACTTGCCATGTAGCTGGTGCTTATGAGTCGTCGCTACGACAGCGATGGTGCCAGAGGTGATAATGATGCTTGTTATATTTTAAAAACAGGAACTGTGGCCAGAAAAGGGAATGGGTTCCTGAAGGCCACACAGCAAGCCAGTGGCAAAGTTGGGCCGAGAACTTGGGGTTCTAGGCCAGAGCTTTTGTATGAACTCATAGGTCAAGGTCATAACAGGTTTGCTGAATCCTTCTCAGGTACTGGCCACTGTCATGCATGATCTCAGGCCCCACACAGAACCAATGCAGCGGGTGTTATTTGTCATCACCCCTGCTTTGCAGGCAGGAAGGCTGACCTTGGGGGCAGGGGGGTGTAATCAGTCTTGTCCAGAGAAACCGAGACCCAGGTGGTTTGTAGGCTGGCAAAGGTAGCTCAGTGGCTAGAGGAATCTGAAAGGGAGAAGGTGGGTGAGAGACAAAGAGGACGGGGTCTCTGCTCCCAACACCCCGGGGTGTCAGTCAAAACTCGCCTGCTGGCACATTATCCTGGCAGACCTCCGTAGTTCATCGTGTTGCTACGATCTTACAGCAAGCTATGAACAGTGGTCCCATTTTGCAGATGGAGATATCAAGGCCCACAGACTCAAAGTGACTTGCCCAGGTTTGCACAATTAATGAGAAGAACTTGGACTTGAACCAGTTCTCCTAATGTCCAGGCAACTCTTTTTCCCTTGCTTAATTTTTTACTTTGTTGGCTTTTCTCACTCTCGTTTTCTCTGCAAGTTACTGTCTGCCCTCCCTCTCCCCGAAGCTGCTACACCTGGGTGTAGACATCTCAAAGGCAGGAAATCTCATTTGACTTCTTTGCTGCTGGGTGCTTGGAGCCGGTCACAACAATGGGGACAAAGCTGGAAACAAGTGGATGTTGGTTGGGTTGTTGAAAGAACTGTAATCAGGCTCCAATTCACTTACTTGAGCACCGTGGTCAGCATGGTCAAGGTGGAGATTTCTGTTGATTGTGAGTGATTCATTACGCAAACATACAGGTGAGCAGGGGAAAGTGGTGTATTATAACTGTATTTCTTTGTTTATTTTTCATTAACAAGGCTGTTCCACTTGGAGCTCTGGGGGGACTGGACCAATTTGCTTGAGGATGCCAGAAAGCACCGGGAACCCAACCCATGCTCCCCGTAGTGTGAACTTAGAGAAACACGGGGATGCTGGAGTAGCTCTGAGTGAAGTCCAATGGCAGGAGAAGGTCCACAGGCTCCAAAGAGAACTCATCTGAAGGGAAACAATGGACTCAACATCAGGGGTGAGGACAAAGACACAGGAACTTCAGTCAGCTTTGCAGTCAAGGATCACGATCTATTTAAGGAAAAACGCCAGCATGAAAGAGACACCAGTCCTCAGCTTCCAGCCTCACTGCTGAGCACAGTGTGGGCCCGCCTGTGTTTTATGCAGGGATCTGACCTCGCAGGGCATCGCCACCTCTTCAGACAGGATCCACTGGGATGCGCACGACCGGCCTCCAACAGCGACACCACATGGCGGAGGCTGGGATGACAGCACTAGGTGGGGTTTCGGCTCCCTTTCTCTCTGTTTCTGGAGTTTGGAGGCAGGACTGGCCTGCTGTGGATGAAGTCTTCAAGGTTCCTGAGTCAGTTCAAGAGAGTGGAGGCCCCTAGACAGTTACTAAATTTCCTGCCAATGAAGGCTTGTGATGAGCCATTAGTTGGAAAAATAAAAGATGCCCTTGTTTTTATCCTGAGTGGGTAAAGCACTTGTGCAAGTTACAGAACAAGTGACCAGTGACCACAGCTATCCACGATGCCAAGTAACACACACAGGAGTCTTCTTTTCTACTGCAGGCCATCTTTCAAATTAGTAACAATTGCACACACACACAACATGACATAGTTTACAAAGCTCATATCCATTCGTGCTCTTCTCTGAGCCTCACGCCAGCTCTGTGAGCCTAGGAAACTGAGTCTCGGAGAGGGACAGTGACTTGTCCATGGTCGCCAACAAGTCGATAAAGCCTGGTCTGCTCCTGTTTTGGGACCACAAGCTGCCTCCCAGGGAAGCCAGAACCCAGGTCCCTTGCCTGCTCACAGCAGCATCAGGACCACGATGGCAATGACCATGAGGACTCCAGCCAGGATGCAAAGGCCCAGGAAGACAATGTCACTGGTGTCTTGGGTCACCATGGCCACAGGGCCCTCCAGGGCCTCCACCTCATCCCTGGGTGGCGCTTCCTGAAGATGCTCGGCTGTGGCGGCATAGGGCCCCAGCCAGTCGGAGCCAGACAGCAGGTGGATAGAAGCCTCCTTGCGCCGTGGCTCACAGCGGACCTCGTACTCATGGATGTCCTCCTGCCCACCAGCCGAGAAGTCAATGTACAGCACGCTGACGATCACCGACGTGTTGTTCCTCCTCTGTGGGGGGTCACAGGGCACTCACTCACACCTGAAGGGGCCAAGGGCTGACCCTGTTCCTCTAGATATGTCGGGACTCAGTGCCAAGGGGGCAGAACCCTAGGAGCCTGGGTTCTAGTCCCAGCTGGGCCACTGACTCCCTTTCTGCTTGGAGCCTCAGTGTCCCCACCTGTAAAAGGGACACCATGGGATGTCTGGAAGGACAATATCAGTTTTGATGGCTTCAAGGAGGCGGGGTCTATGAGAGAGAGTGGCAGCAGTAACAGGGACATTTGCCATGATCCAGCCTCTGTTTCAAGTGCATTATCTCCTTTAATTCTCACAGTGACCCTCTCTTACTGGCACCATTAATACCCCCATTTTATAGATTAGGAAACCGAAGCCCAGAAGTTAAATCCCTTGTCTGAGGTCACACGACACACAAGTGACATGGAACTGGAGTCCCTGGCCATCCCAGTGGCACCACCCAGCTTTAGGCAGAGCCACCGAGGAGTGAAACGTGGGGGGCCTGGCACACTGCTGCTCTCCCTGCCCCTACAGATGAGGGAGGCAGGAGGCAGGTTGCCCTGAAGATGGTGGGGTGTTTGGGTCCAGAACTGAGGGGCAGTGTTTTAGTGGGCAGTCTGGCGTGGCCTGGAGCAGGGGGCTGCAGTGGCACAGGGCTAGTCTCCCCACCAACCCCAAGTCTGCAGCAGCTGTTACACCCCTCAGGCTGCCCAACCACCCATGTCCAGTGGTGGCACTTCTGAGCTGATGCTTCGTAACAGCGAAGCTGCCTAACGCAACGCGAGCAAAAGCAGGGGCAGAGCGACCCCTCTGGGGAAGGGTGTGGAAGGGAGTCACAGAGGGGCTTCCAAAAGGCTCGGGTTCCATGTCCCCAAAAGAGGCTTCTGCATGTGCACCCTCAACCTGTCTGCCACCACACCCTCTGGGGAAGACTGATGTCCTAGATTTTTGTGATACAGAATTGGGCTACTGGATGAAGAAAGACAGGACCTGTGAGTGGCAGAGGACCCAGTGAAAGGGTCAAGTGAATCCACATAGTAAAGAAGGGAGAAAAAAAATCACATAAAATGGGGGTGAGGGGAAGTTTTAGGGGTTTTCGATGAGTGAGAGACTTGAGGGGAAAAAGCCACACAAGACGTGGTTGGTATTCTGGTTATGAAATCAAGTCTCCAGTGTTTTTTCAGAGATGCACAGAAAGGTTGTCATTGCCTTTGGCTGTTTGAGCTGCGCATCTTTGGAAGTGACCCGATGCAGAGACTGGTCCTCATGGGTCTAGGACTTATAAGGGTGACACTAGGGATCCAGGAGTCTACGGTTCTCAGCTTTTATGTTTCCCATGATATTGGCTCCAAGATTCCATGATTTTTTGGTTCCAAGTTAGGGTGGTGGTTCCATGACTCGGAGGCTCCGAGTGTCTGTGATCCCTCATTCTCGACTTCATGGTTCCCTGCCTCTGGGATTCTCTGTCGCCATCATTTCATGGCTCTGCGGAATGAGGACTCAGGGCATGGAGTAGGGGGGAGGGCAGGTCATCTTGGCAGCCAAGACTCTGCCCCCACTTCTCTTTTTCCTCAGGTCTAAAGGACAGAGATTTCCAGGAGGCTGGGGAAGCAGAGGGGTGGGCTGGAGGGGCCAGAGGCATATATTCAGCTAATGTTGGAGGCAGTAGGGTTTGCTGGAAAGTGTGTGATTTCTGCCAAGCCAGTCTGGCACATCCCTGGATACCAAGGCTGGGGATGGGAGCTCCTTCTGGGGGTGGGTGGGGGGGGGGGATGTTTCTCCTTTCCCCTCCAATCTGTCCTAAGAATACAAACATCCCAGGTGCTTGGGCTGCTGCCAGTGACTCTGAGGGCCCCAAACCCGGAGTCAAAGCCTCAAAAATATAAGGATAGTAGAAAAAACTCATTTATTTGTAAGCCTCACTGCCTTTGGAGGGAAGTGGTTCCTGTTACTTGAAAGGCCCTTTTGTTGTGTGGAGCCCAGGGACGATTTGGATCACGGGTTGGGGAAGGGGTAGCAGGGGGCAGCAAGGGCTGCATGTTAAAGGGGTGGGGACTGGGTGGCGAGGAGTGCCCAGGAGAAGGCAAGGAACGGCAGGAAGGCCTCCGAGGATGGTCAGGGTCAGGGCCTTGCAGGAGGAGCCTTCAGTAGGGGCTTTTGGCCGTCACTGCGTTGTGCAGCGGGGACCCCTGCTCTGTCTTCCCTGTTTGAGTATTTTGTCATGTCTACACTGAGCAAGTTTGTTGGGGTAAAGCCAAGAGGGGCTGAGTTCTGCACCCAGGCTTGTGGGGTCACTGGAGCCAGAATTCTCAGGAATCACAGGTGCCTCTCAGCAGGGGTCAGACCCTCTCCCTCACGCCTGCCCTCCTCCCCCCCCCCCCACCCGCCCCTGCTCCTACCTGAGACTCGGTGCCGCAGGTGTCGAAGCGGGCCTGGATCCGGAAGGTGCTGCCGACTTCCTGGGCGGCACAGCTCCGGCTGCCCAGGTAGACCTTGGTCCGCTCCAGCGGTGCCAGTGCCTGTGCGGAGATCAGGATCTGGAAATCCGTGCGGGAGCAGCTCACGTTCACGGGCACGACTGGGGATGGAGGGAAGGAGGGGCTGGAGGCCTTAAGGGGCAGGTGGTCTGCCCCCAGCACCCCCAGACCCCACCCAAAGGGTGGTGTGTGGGAAAATCAAGGCTCGGAGAGGGGAGACTCCTATGCAGCCCTATGGGGATGTTTTACATGTGTTACTCCACTTAGCTCCATCAGACTATGAGCTCCCCAGGGCAGGCACCAGGCCCCCTCGTGTCCGTGCAGCCTGGCACAGAACTTGGCAGGTGCCGTGGGGTGCTGAATGAATGAATGAATGAATGAATAAGTGAATATTCTTAACCATAAGAAGAGCTACTATTTGCTGATCTCTTTGCGATGTGCCAGGCAATTCATTCAATCATTTAACACATATTTATTGATGGCCCGCTATGTGCAGGCACAATTCTAACAGGCACCATGGAAACAGAAACGGAAGAAAAGAGCCCAAACTCCCTGCCTTCTTGGAGCTTACATTCTAGTTGGGCGAGGCGGCAATACATACGTAAAATAAAATACATGTCAGAGTGGGCTGAAAGAAAATCAAGCAAAAAAGAAACAGGGAAAGCAGGGGATATGTGGGGAGGTGGGGGGAGCAGAACAGTTTTGCAGAGGGTGGTGAAGGAAGCCTCACTCTCTCCCCACGATGACTCCATGAGGTGGACACAACTAAACCCATTTTACAGTTTCGGAAACTGAAGCTCTGAGAGGTGAGGCTGTTTGCGGTGGTTGAGTTAGGATTTTAACCATTATTGAGTCTATAGGATCGAGTCTTTGGGTATCTCCCACCCTATACACACAAGATGGTGTGATGTTTTGTGTCTGGGTGTATTTTGTATTTGAGCATGTGTATTGGGGGGGGGGGGGGGGCCGCCATGCTGGGGGGGGCGGGGGCGGTGGAAAGGGAGGAAGGGGTGGCTGGTGGGAGGGAAAGGGAGGAGCTGGCAGGCAGAGGCCTGGAACTCTCAGCCCCTCTCCGGGAAATGCCTCAGACATATTTCAGCCTCTGGTGTCTGGGCAGTCGGGGATTTATGGGCCCGCCGTCTCCCACGATGATCTCGGTGGCGCTGAACTGTGTGTCACCCCTGATTGATGCCGAGCTTGTCCTCCAGCCGGGAGGCCGCCTGCAGCCTGGGCCACATCTGGAGCCTGGCCCAGCGTGAGTGCCCCTGTCTGACCCTGGGCTCCCATGGGGATCTGGGGAGGGTGGTGGGGTGGGTGGGAGTGGGGCTCCTGGCCCTGGAACAGAGCCAGGATTTGAGCTGCCCCACCCTCAGTCTCTGGAGGAACCAAAAGGAAAAGGGGCTTGTCCAAGATCCCACAGAGCTGGGAGAGGACCCATGCCCAGAAACAAGACTATTAGAGCCAAAGGGGATTTTAAAGATCCTTCAGCCAGTGTCCTCATTTTACAGATGGAAAAACTGAGACCCGCAGAGAAAAGACAACTTACCAGCTGGCTGTGGCAGATCCCATGGCACCTGGCTCTCTAGAGTGAAACTCGAGAAGGGGTTGCTCTAAAAAGGGACAGCTCTCCTCCCCCAGTTTATGGATGGAAACAACTGAGGCCCTGGAGGGTGGGTCTGCCCAGGTCACTTTGCTGCCACTAGGTCGCTGAGGCTCTGCTGTCTCCCTCCCCATCACCACTTGTGTTGGGGGTAAGGATGGAGGGGAGATGTTTTGAATGCAGACCAGGCCTGAGACACAGGAGGGGAAAAAAATCCACCCTCAGCAAGCATGTGCTCAGAGTCAGGCACTGGGACCTGTCTGCCTCATTTCATCTGAATGACCACCTACCTAGGGCACTTACCAACCCCTTGTACAGATGAGGCCATTGGATGGCTGGTAAATGGCAGCATTTGGATGTGGCCCTGGTCTGTCTGAGCTCAGCCCTGACTCCCTCCCCTCGGGCCCCGCTCAGCCACAAAGGAGGCAGGCATGAGTTCTGGTCCTGGCTGTGTCCCCACTGCCTGTGTGACTGTGGTGGTCTTTCCTCTCTCTGGACCTCCTTTCCCACATCTGCACAATGAGGAGCTTCACTCTGCTCAGACAGAGGGAAAAAATGGGTCCAGAGCACAGGCATTTCTGGGCCCATGGCCCAGGGAAGGGGATGAGAAGACAGCAGAGATGGTGGACGCTGCTGGCTGGCAACTCTAACGGGCACGATGGAAGCTGGAAAAGCCCAGTACCAGCTTCCTCAGCTGCCTCTGAAGCTAGGCATGACTATCTGACCAAGTTCAAACTAATGAGACCAAGAAGTCTTTTCAGGGCTTCTGAAAATGCTTTTGCTTTCCTGATAATGGGACACTTGTAGCTGGCGTCTCCCCTACCCTCTTCCAGCCTGGAACACGGACATGATGTCTGGAGTCGTAGCAGCCATCTTGCAGTCAGAAGGCCAAGAGAATCCCAGAGATACCAGCTGAGACGGTGTTAAAGTCCCTGAACCAACAAAGCAGCTGCCTAGCTGGAGACTTCTTGTTATGTGAGGGGGAAAAAAGGCCATTTGTGCAAGCCACTGTCAGTCAGGATTTATGACCGACACAAGCAAAGCTTGTTGGCATCTCCATGGTTATGCCAATTGTTTATCATGAGTAACGTGGCCATATTTTGTGGACTGCCCCTGGATACATAGGATAAGCCACAGCTCAAGAGAGGCCAGGGGCCCCAGGGGGAAAGAGACAGATGGGGTCAGGGCGATTAGGGATCGTGGAGTTGGAAACTGGAAAGGCAGGGCCCTGTGGTAGTAGAAATAAGCAAGGGCCACACTGGCAGGCCTCAGAGGTCCCAGGGCAGCAGATGGCCATGCTGTAGCCACACGGGAAGAGGCTGAGGACACCAGCTGGTGGGTTGGAGAGAGGAAGCTACAAAGACCTGGGACCCCAGCCTTGCCCTCCCCCATCAGCACACCCACACCCTCGACCCCAGCTGACCTCCAATGTAGGCCACAGAGAAGCCCCTTTGGGTGGTGCTGCGGTCTGTGTGCAGCAGAAGCAGAAGCTGGTTGTGACTTGAGGTGACTGGTGCTGGCAGGTGGTGGCCACACCAATTCCCCAGGAGGGGCGCCTCCTCACTGGCCCCATCAAAGGCTGCCAGATGGTCAAAGTCGCAGGTCCTGGTCAGGCTGCTGGGACCCTCCAGATCTAGGTCCAGAAAGAACACCTTGACCCGGTAGCCAGGAGGCAGGCGGATGGTCCAGTGGCAGTGGATGTTGTTAGGGTAGGAGCTGGGGTACTGTGGACTGGAGAAGTTGCCTCGCACAGCCGTGTACACTTCCTGGCATTCTCCTGGATTGGGGAGAGAGGGACAGAGGAGCAATGATGAGAAGGGTGGAGACTGTCACCCTCTGCAGTACAGCTGGGGCAATGGGCGCCATAAAGGTCCTAAAACCACCCTGGCAGGGGATGGGCACCATGGCCAGTAAACCAGACAATTGATCCCAAAGCCTGCTTCACACTGAAACTGGCTGGGAGCTGGGACTCTCATTCCAGTTGGCAGTCCACGAGGGCTGGCCCCGTCAGGAATTCAGTAACAGGACCTAATACGTGTCCTCAGAGTGGAGTCCAAACTTGGACTTGACAGACAAGGTGGCTCATGGCCTGACCTTGCTCATTTTCTCACTGCCCCTCACCCAGCCCTACCTCCCAGCCTCACCAAACATCCAGCATACAAGCACACTAAGCCCTCTCTGTCCTCTGTGCTTTTGCACATGCTGACCTCTCTACCTGGAATACCCTTCCCTTCCTTCAGCCTCCTTCAAAACACTACCGGATTCTCTTCTCCTCCAGGAAGTCATCCATGATCCTTACTGTTAGCACCGATCCCAGTGGGTTTTCATTGTCTATTTCCTTCTCCGTCTCCTCCACTGTCTAGTTCACTTCACTGTCAAGAGTTCATTCATTCATTTGTACAAACATTAATTGAATCCCTTCTATGCGGCAGGTACAAAGACAAACCCGTAGGAACTCACAGTCAGGGGAGATCAATGTGCAGAGCACAAACATAAATGAGAGTGTTAGATCATTGCTAAAGGAGTTGAAAGAAGGGAGTAACTCTGACTCAATCAGGAAGACTTCAGAGAGGCCGAGACATGCTTATGCCTTGGTACTGGCCGGGCAGGGACAGACACAGCATGCACGGGGGACTCAAGGTGTAGCCCCAGCCCCTTCTACCTGAGAAGTAGTAGGCCTTGAAGCCCCGACCTCCAATGTTAAAGTCGGACTTGAAAACCACCTGTAGCTCGTGGCCCAGCGACACGAGGGTGGGGGGCCTGGTGCTGCCACAGTAGTGATGCCCGTGGGCAGGGCCGGGCCCCCCAAGGACGACCACGTAGTCATAGGTGCACTCCTCATTGCCTTCCATCTGGAAGTCCGCGAACACCAGCTTGACAGTGGCGGGGCCGGCGGCCCGGATCACCCAGCGGCACTCCACGTTGTTGGGATAGCTGTCGGGGTACTCGGGGCTGGTGAGGACCCCCGAAAGGCCCGTCAGGACGCCGCCACACACATCTGCAAGGAAGCCCTTCTTAACTGACCTTTCTTCCTCCCCGTGATCCCCTGGACCCCTTCCCTTGGGAACCGGACCCCCCCCAACGTGCCGCTCCCACAGGTATGTCATGGGAACCTCGTCACCATCCCCCGTGCAGTTGCTAAGCATCAGGCACGGGCCTGGCCCTTAGCACCTACACAGTCTTCTGACACCATTACCATCACCCTAGAGGAATGCTCAGTGGTTCTCCCCACTTTATGGTTGAGAAAATGGAGGCACAGAGAAGGTAACTTACCTGGGGGAGTTTGAGTTCACCCAGATAGCCCCTGAGACGAGGGTCTGAGCACAAGGAGTTTATTTGGGAGACACGGGGGGCCCCATGTGAGGAATGAGGGAGCCAGGGTCACTAAAGGGTATTCTTAGGCCAGCTGCTGAGCCCTGCTGGGGAACTCTGGGGAAGGGTGTCAGGCACACGCCTCAGAGTTCTGTCACCCGAGAGAAAGGAGCTGGGGCGTTTGTACACCAACCCCTGAGAGTCCAGGCCGAGGCTGCTGGGGATACAGGTGACCAACTGAGACTTCAGAGGAAGCCTTCAAATAGAGACACGGAGGTTGGCAGGAGCCGCTGACGTGGCGAGGCCCCAGGAACACGGGCAGGGCTCTGACAACGGGTCACCCAGCTGGTAACAGGGAGACCTGGAATTGCCTGATTGCAGAGCCCGGGCCCTTGACCTGCTGATTCTCACTGTCCCCTCCTGTGAGGCCCGTGGGGCACAGAGCCTGAGGTTTGTGAGTTCAGGAGTGTTCTCAGACCTCTGTGACAGATGCGCAAGCTGAGGCTTGGAGAGAGGATCTGATGAAGTAGAGGTGGACTTGAAATGGGCTTGTGGTCTGAGACTTGAGATGTCCTCTCAGCTCTGTCTTCTCTTGGGGGTGTGGCCCCGGGCAAGTGACCCCTGAGCCTCGTGGGAGTAGGAGAGGTCAGAAGACCTGCCCGGCCCGATCCACCAGGCTCGGGCTCATGCAAGAGTCTAAGATGCTGGCAAAAGCCCTCTGGAAGCCAGAGCAGCCAGTACAATTAGGAGGTGGGTGATGACGAATGACCCGACCAGCTGGAGGCCACCGGCAGGGAGGGGCACGCTGGTATGTCCCAAGACTCCAGAATCTCGCCCCAGGGCACGGCTTTGTGAACCGGGCACTAACTACACTGGGCTGGGCGGCTAAGGGCTTGACTTCTTGTCTCAGCATTTCCCCCTCCCACAGCCGTGTAACCTTGGGAAGCCACACTCCCTCTCTGCTCTCAAATTTATTGTTTGTGAAATGAGAGAGCAGGTTTTGACAGTCGCGAGACCCTTTTCAACACTAACACCCTTAGCTGAGGCTTTCAAACCATGCTCTGGGGGTTCACAGGAGCCACCTGGGGCATCTGTCTGCTGGCATGTGGGGCAAGTTTCACTCTTATGCTGTATTCAAACTATCTTTAATGCACTGAAAGACAGTGTCCACAGTCACAGGTCATATATAAACACTTCACTCGTTGGAGGCCATCAATATTGACTTATGGTTTCAGTGATTGACATATAATAAGTAAATGCTAAAGACATGAACTTACAAAATACAGTAAAGGCATACCAATAAAATATTGCTTTCCTCTCTTTTACGTATAGGGGATTAACATAAGGTTCCATTTGCTATACAGGTACTCCTGGTTTTAAAAATGTTGGAAAACATCGCTCATGGTATTATGATTTTGATATCCTAACATTTAAAAAACCTAAGGGTCGGGGCGCCTGGGTGGCTCAGCTGGTTAAGCGTCCGACTTCAGCTCAGGTCATGATCTCGCGGTCCGTGAGTTCGAGCCCTGCGTCGGGCTCTATGCTGACCGCTCAGAGCCTGGAGCCTGTTTCGGATTCTGTGTCTCCCTCTCTCTCTGACCCTCCCCCATTCATGCTCTGTCTCTCTCTGTCTTAAAATAAATAAATTTTTAAAAAATAAAATAAAAAATTAAAAAAAAAAACAAAACAAAAACCTAAGGGTCTAGGGGCACCTGGGTGGCTCAGTCGGTAAGGTGTCTGACTTTGGTTCAGGTCATGATCTCACAGTCACACTGGGCTCTGTGTTGACAGCTCAGAGCCTGGAGCCTGCTTCCAATTCTCTGCCTCTCTCTGCCTCACCCCTGCTCGGGCTCTGTCTCTCTCTCTCTCTCTCTCTCTCTCTCTCTCTCAAGAATAAATAAACATTAAAAAAAAATTTTTTTTTAAACCTAAGCATCCAAAACTATGATGAGATCAGTGTGTGATTCTTGTGCTTTCTCATTCCACAATTCTGTGCCTCTAAAGCCAGCTTGGGGAGCAGTCCCACCTGAGCCCCCTAATTGCTGTTGGTAGACCCTGTGTACCAGGAGTCTCTGTGGTTGTCTATTGCTTGAACTAACATGATTTAGGCCCTTGGTTTGGGCCTTGGGAGAAGGGAGGAGGTTTGAGCGTATGCAGAGAGGCCTGGAGACAGGAGGAATAAGTCAAGGAGGAAGGCAAGGAGAAGGCCTCTGCCCCCCTCACTAGACTATGGTGCAGGTTTCCAGCCTGGTTGAGGGAGGGAGGGTTAGGGACCTGCAATATAAGAGGCATTAGGAAAGACTTAGGGAGGGAGAGTGTCACCAGCCCCACACAGACCCATGCATATCTTATACTCCGGAGGACTTGGGTTGGGATGGGAGGGGTCTCTTGCCCATCCCCAGAGCATGGCGTCCTCTCCTTTGTCCTGATGCCATGGCATGGGATCAGAAGGATGATGGCAAATGTAAGAGTACAGCGAGACCCTCCTGGGGACTCCCAGGACTACTGCCGTGAAGGTGGGAACCCACAACCACCACGACCACAGCCAGAGGCTGCCTTTGCCCCGGAACTGCGACAGCAGGGTCACCCAGGCTCTGGAGCAGCCTGCAAGTCTCGCCTTAGCCCACTTCTCTTCCTCCCCCCTGCCCCTGCAGGGCCACCCTCTCCCCTGCCAGGACCCCCTTGCCTTTCTGGTAGCCAGCAGAAAAGCCGCGGCTGGCCACGTGCTTGTCTGAGTGGAAGACGACGGACATGACATGCCAGGAGGAGGTGAAGGGCGGCGGGGGCACCCGGCCGCAGAACCTCCCCAGCAGGTTGCCCTTGTCTCCTGAGGCGCCGTTGTAGACCTCCAGGTAGTCGAAGCCACAGGCATCATGGTACTCCAGGTCGAAGGCGTGGAAGGTGAGCAGCACAGAGGAACCCTCGGCCACCACAATCAGCCAGCTGCACTCTGTGTTGTAGGGGTAGAGCCTGGGGAAGTTGGGGCTGGAGAAGTTTCCGGAAGGTGCTGAGAGCACACCCCCACATTTAACACCTGGGGCAAGAGGGAAGAATGGCTCAGTCAGTGCTGAGGTCCTGGGGGATGGGCCCAGCTACAAAGCTGGGTCTTTGGGATGGGCTGGGCTGAGGGAGCATGAGGCCACGACCCTAAATCAATTCATTTATGCCTATGTGTGCTCATTCATTTGCTTATTCCTCAAATACTTATCAAGCATTCTTTTATTTATTCAACAAACATCATCTGAGTGCCAGGCAATGTTCTAGGTGCTGCGGTTACAGCAGGAGCAGAACAGACAAAAATTCTCGCCTTCGTGGAATTTACATTCTGGTGGGGAACGTGGATGATAAACACAGTAAGTAAAATATAGAGCGTATTGAATAGTGATTAGTGCTGTGGAGAAAAATAAAGCAGGGAAAGGAGATAGGAAATGTCAGGGTGGACCTATAATTTTAGATAAAATAGAACTATGTGCCAGACCCTACACGTGTGCAGGGAGGAATTTAAACATTACAAATGATAATACCCCCGCCCTGAGTGAAAATGCGCACAGCTTGTTGCGGTTAAAAGTACATTCTCATATGCACATATTTGCTTATATTTAAAAAAAGAAAACAATGGAAGGAAACTAATAAAAGTGATTCTCTGTCAGGGGATGGAGTCAACAGGGGGGAAGAAAAGGCATGCCGTCTAGACCTCTTTCAGTGCGACTTGTTTTATGATTTTGACTTTATAATCATGAATAACTTTTAATATAATTTTTAACTTGGCAAAAAAAAAAAAAAAAAAGAAGACATTTTTAAGTAATCCCTAAATATTCCAAGCTGAAACAAATAAACTTAGCCATGTATCAGGTTGGAGGCACATTCACATGGGGAAAAAAGATTCCAAATGACGTGGAAATACACTTTTTTTTGACTGTATGTTCCTAGAGGGATATATCCCCAGCACAAAATGAACCACGAAGAAATCTGAAATATTACTCAGTAGACTTACTATTTGACTAACAGTCAGTAGTGCTATTTTATAGTATTTTATAAATCGGAATAAAGCATGTATGTTAATGTCAATAGAAGCTAAGACGTTCAGTGTAAGAGGAGAGCAATACAACGATAAAGTTAAAAAATGAAATAGAACACTTGTGGTCCTCGATTTGAATTGAAATTAAGATTTATTTTTATTTCTAAAAAAATTAGTTTCCTAGCTCTGTTCACTGAAAAGGTCAAAAAGCATGTAGCCAGGCCTGTGCTGACTCAGAATGGGTGTCTCCCTGGGGAGAGTACTGTGGAACGGGGAGGAGGGGGGAGTTGGTCAGGGGCTGGGAGTTAGGCAAATGAGACAAAGCCAAGCAGCGTGACTGCGGCCACACAGGGGCTCTGGGGGCCGCAGGGAGGGAGGCCAATCTTGCTGGGCCAGCACTGTTAGGGGAGGGACAAGATTCACAGGGAAGGTGATACTTGAGTCTGGCCAGGAGGAACAAGAAGGTTGTTAGTTGGGGACAATTCGGAGGGAGGAAATGACGTGAACAAAGCTCTCACGGTCACTTAGCCTCCCCCAGCCTCAGTCACGCATCTGGGAAATGGGGTGGCTGCGAGCACCGGGGAGAAAGGGCTGCAGAAGCACACCCGGCTCAGGTTGTCAGCTCTCTGCTGGCCCCCGCAGCAGGCTGGGGCAGGAACCGTGTCTGATTCATCCTTTATGGTAGGAAGACAGAGGGACATTCTGTCCAGTGCCTGTCCTTGTACTTCCCCCGGCCCTGCCCACGGGACAGGAAAAGCCCTGGGAGCGTTGGAGCAGAATTCCTGTGGCCAAGGAGGCCTCAGGCGCCAGCACAAGGGGAGGCCGTGTCCTCCAGCAATCAGCCAGCCACCCAGGACCCCAGGGTCACCCCAGGGTCACCCCAGGGCCACTGAAGCCCCAAAGGCTGGAAAATGGGAACAGCTAGCTTCTCCCCCTACAGGAAGGAGTGAGACGCCTGCATACCCAGCCCACCTCTGCCACCAACTAGGTGAGTGGCACCGTCACCTTTCCTTCTTGGAGGCCCACCCGAACCTGCAGGAAAACCCGGCACTGAGGGCTGTTTGCTGAGCCCCTGTAACATGCACGCCCCTTGAAGACCAGTGAGGTGATACCCCACCCCACCCCCGCCCCTGGCTTCACAGACACACAACGCTTACAGGGCTGGAGCAGCACAAAGCCACCCGGGACCGGGGTGCAGGCAGAGGGCTCTGCGAGCTCCAAGAAGGGAGCATCTGAGGCGGACGAAAGCGTGTGGAAGTCTTCCTGGAGGAGGTGGTGTTTGACCTGAGTTTGATAGATGACCCAGAGGTTCTCAGATGGAAAAAGAGAAAAGGGGCCTTCCAGACAGAGGGCACAGTGGGGTGAAAGCTCTGAGGGGGAAGCATTTCCAGAAGGGGGGTATATCCTCTGCCAGGACATGGGATGCCCAAGGGACACAGGGAACCGAGGCTGGATATTACGGAGATTAGGGCCAAACCTGAGAGACACTGAATGCCATTAGGAGGGACTGTGATTTCACCCACTGGCAGTGGGGAAGTACAGCAGGCTGTCAGGAGGAGAGTAAAGGCTCCCTCCGGCATTAAACCTTCAGTTGTTCTCTGAGCCATTCCCTTAGCCCTTGGTAACTATGCCTCCTTGGACAGGTTACTTAACCTCTCTCTCTGCCTCAGTTTCTTCACCTGTGAAATGGAGAACTCATGCCCACCTTGAAGTTTGCCATGAAGATGAAATGCAGTCATATTTGTGAAGCACCCAGCACATGGCAGGCACCCCGTAAATACCGTCTTCCACCATCTCAGAAACAAATACATCCTCAACTCAGCCAACTCCCTCCATATGGCCTCCTGCTTTCTGTCCTCCCACATGGAAGCCTCCTGAGGCCCTGGCAGCCACCTGGCCACTCGTCTACCCCCTCCCAGAGCCCACCTGTCCTCAGGAGCTCCTACCTGTCATGGCTTGGGCCCCGGGGCCTGAGCCCAGCAGAGCCACTGCCAGCAGCAGACAGGACCCCAGCTCTGCCAGCATCTCCTCGCCGGGGCCCCCACAGGTCTGTAGAGCTTGGGGCAGGCCAGGATCTGAGGGTCTGGAGCAGGGGAAAGACAGGTGAGGCTGAAAAGGCCTCTAAGTTAATGGCAACCTGAATAATTCATCAGCCCCTCGAATTAGTAAGCCGATCCCCAGGTGCTTCCTTCATTCCACTCTAAGGTGACGGATCTAGTGTCACCAGGTTTACACATTCTGAGATCTGCACTGGCCACACCACATCAGGAAGGGAAGCAACTTCGGGAGGGAACGGAATTTGGTGGTGGAGAAAGGGCATGAGTTTGGGGGCTTGGCAGATCTGGCGTCCGCTCCAGCTCAGCCTCTAGCTTGCCAGGTGGCCAGGTGGCCTTGAACAAGTCATCTAACTCCTCTGGGTCTCAGTCTTACTCATCTGTCCAGTGGGGCCATTCAGCCCTGCCTACGGGGCTGTCACGGAAATGGGACGGGGTGACGTGTCTTGCAGCAGGTCGTGGGTGTTTGCTACGGGCTTTCCCATCCCCGCGCGTGGGGGTTGCTGACGGGAGGCTCTGATTAGTGGGACCGGTGGGATGAGCATCCCTCGGACATGCTCAGATTAGCCCAGAGGGAGAGTGAAGGAGGTGGTAGTGGACAGCTGATGAGGGAAAAGTCTTTTTCACGGAAGAAGGCAGCTGGAATAACAGAATGGGAAGATAGTAGTGCGCACCTCCTAATGCGATCACAGATCTGGCTGCGGTGGAAATTCTGGCCAAGAATCTTACATATTCCCTCATCTGATCCACAAACCCTGCCTGAACATCACTCTGCGCCAGGCTGTGTGCTAGGAGTCAGGCTGCAGAAATGCCCTCAAGGGCTCTGCGTCCGACAGGAAACAGGATCTTTCTACTTCCTCTAGGAGCCCCATTTGGTTCAGTTCAGCCCAGGGCTCGTTCGTGAAGCTCTTTCTCTGTGCAGAGCATACACCAGGACAGGGCATCTGAGGGTAACACGGCATGTTCCCGCCTCCCAGTGAGGAGGCTGGGCTCTGCTGACGAGATCTGAATCCTGACTCTGCCTCTCCTGCAGGGTGGGAGCAGCCTGGAAAAGTCGCCCAATCTCTCTGAGGCCCAGCCTCCGGAGCGTGAAGAGGAAAAGATAGTAGCTTGTCACTTGCTGAGAGGATACAATGAGATGGTGCACGGGAAGTCTTAGCTGGCGCCTGGCTCCGCGCATGGGAGGAAGCACGATTTTTATTTACCTCAGAGGAACTCAGACGGCCATCTGCCAGACCACATGTTGCCTCTGGCCCATCCTTGTGTCAGGAGGTCCCCAGGGAGCCCTTTGCTGGCAGCATGAGAAGCCACCTGGAAGGTGTTCAGCAGAGAGCATCGGGATTGGTCAGGCCTCAGAGACTGGCTTACCTGTGGGACTTGATTGGCAGCGACAGAAAGGTTCCGCTGTCCTGGGCCATCTGAGGGGACAGGAGCTTTTATTAAACACCCACTGTGTGTATGAGAGAGAGCGCTGACCTAGTGCCTGCTGGGTGCTGGGCCTGGTGCCAGAAGCCTCACGTCCGTGTGCTTGCGCCCTTCTAATTTCACAGGCACACATTAGACTCCCTGTCTTACAGAGGAGGTAACTAATACCCAGAGGGTTTGAGCCTGCTGTCTTGGGTTGAGTTGCTCTGCAGGAGGTCTCTGTGACAAGGGTTCAAGGGCAAGCAGCTTATTTGGGAGGTGATCCAGGAAGCACAGGCAGGGGCGTGGGGAAGTGAGACAGGGTTGAGAAGAAGCCAGTTGAGGGTATGTTGATGAGCAGCTACCATGGTGGGCAACCCGCATGCACACTTCCGGCAGATGGTGTAGACTATGGCCTCAAGTTGTACCAGTGAGGGGCAAGGAATGGCTCCAAAGCACAGGGGTTGCAGGCAGAAGCTGTCTGCATGCCTGGAACGGTGAAAACCAAGATGCAGGCAGGGCTGTGATGGCATCGGCTGAGCCACGGAGAATGGAAGACTGTCACCGTCATCACGACTACACCCTCGACCTGCTATCCCTAGGATCACTCACCTCTGAAATGTTCATCCTACCCTTGAAACAGCCGTCTCTTTCCACACTCCATGCAACCTCTAGTCTCTTTTCCCTGTGCTTGTCCCACACCTGGCATACCCTTTGCCTCATCTTGGGCTTAGATTCCAGGGTGTGACATCTGCGGGACAAGCCCAGCTGGCTGTATTCTCACCTGCCCTGGACCCCCGAGCACTGCTGGGCAGCGCTCCGTCACCGTGCGGTCAGCACTTGTGCCTGGTCAGCGTCTCCAGCCTCTTCTCGGGTCTCAGTTCCACCCTTAGCCTCTCTGTGTTTCCCTAGGTGGCTCTCTCTCTGACCCTCCACGGACATCATCCCGATGGTCACTAGTCTCCCCTTCCAGACAACCCCAGCCCCTCCAGCAGAAACAAAGAGATGGAAAGCAGACACCCCGTCATCTCCCACCCTGTCTCCAAGTGCTCATCTGTCCCTTCCCTCCAGCTGCAGGATGGTTCCACATCCTGTCCAAGGCCAATTCCACCTCCTATGCCCAGCGCCTGCCCCTCTCACTGACTCTGGGACCTAACCTTCCATTAGCTCCCCTCTCTCTGGGTCCCCAGGCTCTCCTGCCTGGCTTTCCTTCTGTCATCCACATTTAGGCACACGGACGCCTCCCCATCATGGGGGTGGGTGGGGATACAAACACTTTTCACAAACCTGTGTTTCCCTCCAGCTCCCACCCTACCCATCTGCTGGCTGTCAGAGCCAGGCTTCTTGAGAGCAATGTCTACACTTCTTATCTTCACTTTCTCCCCTCCCCTCCCTCCTCTAGGGTCTACAGGACTGCCGGCATAGTGCTACCACAACAAAACCAGGATTCGGTTAGCAAAGAGCAAGGCACAGAAGGCTGTTGTGTTGGCAACCGGTAGTAACCACCAGAGTGCCCCTCAGAATCCACAGTGGACTCATTGTCACCCTCCACCCCTGCTGCCCCCAAACTTGCTTCTCCCCTGGGATTTCCTATTCAAGGTGGTGGCACCACCAACCCACGAGCCAGAAATGTAGCGGCTGCCTCGTATTCCCTGCCCCTCATCCCCACGTACACGGTCCGTGCTCGAGCTTGGTGACCACTTTAGGCTCTGAGGCAACTTCTGAAGCCACCGCTGGCCACGCTTACCACCTCGCCCCTGCCTGATGACGGCAAACTCCTCCCTGGTCTGCGTGCCTCTGCTCTTGTCTGCTCTCTTCCCCTCCAAACTGCGCTCTGCCCCGATCTCTCCAAAATGCAGGTCTGACTGCATCACCCCTCTGCTCAGGATAAAATCCCAAGTCCTCTGCTTGGCATTCATGCTTCTTCAGGACATGTCAGACTTGCTTCCCGTCTTGAGTTCCACACCCCAGCCACCAGAATCTCTCCCACTCTTCATGCTCTGTTCCTTGAGCCTGAACTGCCCCTCCTTCTGCTCCATCGTCCCTTGATGGATGTTGTCATCTCCTCCAGGGAGTTGCCCTGTCCCCACCCCAAGCTGGGAAAATGCTCCCTCTCTGGGTGCTCCCCTAGCACAGCGAGGGCCACCTGACTCTTCTACGAACATCCTCTGTCTTTTTGGGCTTCTCGCTCCAGTGCCTCCCACGGGGCTTGGCCCAGGGCACATCATCTCATTGTCTCCGTCCCCACTGCACACCTGCCCCTAGCACATCCTAAGTGCTCAGCAGTCATTGACGGATTGAACTGCTCAGGAACACACAGCTAGGAAGCATCCCTATCAATTTGAGCCCATGTTCATCTGTGCCCAAAGCGTGTCCTTTTAAATCCCCCCTCTGCCCCAGGGGGAATGGCAAGGGTCCGATGTGGTTTTGCCTGGCAACTCCCAGAACCAAGACCATGTGGGTTCAGATGGCAACTCTGGCAGCTACTAGCTGTGTGATCTTGGGCAAGTCACTTCGCCTCTCCAGGCCTCCGTTTCCTCAGCTGTGAGATGAGAGTGGCTACCTGTCAGGCATTGTGAGAACTAGATGGCTAAGGCATGTGGAGTGTGAGGAAGAGTGCCAGTCCCACTAAGCTCGGGTACATGCTCTCCCTTATCCTGCCTTCCGTTTGCGCGGACCCCAAAGGCTACACAGACCTCAGGTCTGCTAGTACTTTTCACCTCTCCTGGAAGTCTCCAGTGGGTGGGGCCTCCCCTGCCCGGCTGCCCTCCCTCCAATCAGCAGCCTGGCCTCCAGCTCTCTGCCGGTCCCCAGGGGGGGTGGTGGAGAAGGAACAAAGGCTGCCCGCTGCCTGCCCACGAGGGTCATTAGTGCCTGAGCCGCCCACGGGACAGTCAACCCCAGGCTCCTGGGGCCCTGCCAGAGCCTGGCTGTGCAGACTCCCACAGCCGAGCCCTGAGGACACACTTTCAAACTTCCAGGGGGTGTCTTGGCATAGAGATGCCTCCCCTCTCCATGACCGGCTCTGCTGCATCTCAGACGCCTAGCGGACACAAGAGCTGTCTCTGAGAGGCACTGTGAGTATGTCCGGGGTGGAGGGCCTGCTGCCGTACCTGTCTGTTTCAGCCACTGTACAGACACCGTACAGACTGTCCGTCTCTGGGTGCCCCTGCGTCATCATCTGGTCATGCCGTTTCCCCGGGCACACGAGCTCATCTTAGTGTCTGTGCATCAGGCGCCAGGTACATTAATCTCTCTGTGGGTGACTGTCCACTTCTGAGTGTGAATATGCCCTTTGCTGCTGCACCCAACACTGTGCATTCATATCCGTTTCTTTGCACACACGCCCATCTCTGTGCATGCACATGGACCACACCTACTTCTGCCTCTGTGTATCCACGTGTCTCTACCTACACGGATATGCAGCTACGCCTGCATGTGCCCAGCTTTCTCTCTGGATCTGTACAAACACTTCTGAGGGAATGTCCCTCCCTGGCTGTGTATCTGTGTCTGAGTGCAAATGTCAAGCTGTGTGCATGCATGACCGTGTCAGGGGCTATGTACCTCTCCACACATACATTTATCTTTATAAGCTCATGTCTATTTCCACGGGTGCACAGCTGTATCACCTCTGTGGATATACATCTGTGCCTGGGGCCCCTCTCCCCTTCTTTTCCTATCTGCATTCTGTCACTCCACCTGGGGACAGGGTTTGGTGCCCATGGGACAGCAAGGGTGCTGCCTAAAGCGTCCCTTCCCCACAGAGGTCTGAGCTGACAAAAGGGGGTGTGACAGAGGGCTGGGAGCAGGGATGCCATGCCAACCCAGGGGATTCCTTGGCTGTGCCCCAGGGAGCCACATCTCTCCATTAACCAGGGCCCTGGGGACTTAGGGGGGCTTCCCATGAGTATGGGCCCAGTGGCAGAGGCCAGGAGCACCCGGGGAGCACCCACTTAATATCAGCAGGGTGCGAGATGGGCACATCATATCCCAGACTTTCTCTGCCAGGGCCTGATAGAAAGCCACGGGTGGCACAGGGTGAGGGGGCGAGTGTGTGATGGAGGGAATACAGACAGCCAGCAACCAGGAAAGCCAGTGAAGGGAAGGGTCAAAGAGCAAGGGGGAAAGCCAAAAGCAGGGGAGGCAGGTCTTGACCAAGACAAGGCTGTTGGTGGGTTGGGGTAGAGTCCCAGGGGACAGGAGGAGGGGGCTGTCCCTCACAGCTCTAGGAGCCACAACCTGGCTCCAGGGCTGGAACTCTGTGGAGAGGAGGACACCGCCTCCCTCCCCTGTCTCTCCTCTCTCTAAGTCTCTTGTTTTTCTTTCAGTCGCCCTACCCTGTCCTTTCCCAAGGCTACATTGCAAAGGCCACACACCTGGAATGATGTCCCAGAAGAACAGATGGGCCAAGGACCAGGTTTCCCTGAGAGGCCCTGGACAAGGGCGTGACCTTCACAGCCTCCGGCTCCTGGGCCAATGAGAAGAAAGTGAGGAGGGGGCCAGGATCGCCACCTTTTGTGGGGCCTGCCCGGCTCGGGGTCCTTCCACATCGGATCTCACCGAACCTTCCAACCATGCAAGGAGGGGCTACCGCCCCTATAGCACAGCCAGGGTGGGTGCACTTGGTCCTGGGGCCGAGCGAGAACCAGGGGCCAGCAGAGAATGGGCCCCTCATGGGACCTGCTCACCATCAGCTATGTGAGGGCACTGCCAGTAGCCCACAGTTTAGTGGAAAGGGTGTCGGGTCTGGGTTCAAATCTTCCTGGGTTTGGACCCGTGTTCCCCATCTGACAGGCTGTGTAACTTCGGGCAAGTCACTCACTTGCCCCGGAGCCTCAGTTTCCTCATGTGTGAAGGGGGTTACTAATGCAGCTCTCTATCTGGGCTCCCTGGGCTGCCGTGAGGACCAAATGCAAGATCTGAGAGCAAAAGGGCTTTGCGAACCATGAAGAGCTGTGCACGGTTGGTGTCTGGAGGGGGCTACAGCAACAACTGGAGTAACCACTATAGTGAGCTGGGCGTTGTGCTAAGCCCTTTGTGTAGGTCGCCCCCTGTAATCCACACGTCCCCTCCGAGGAGGCCCCACCATCGCCCAGTGCACAGGCCGGGGCACAATAAATACCCAGGATCACTGTCTTCCGTAAATGGCAGGACTGGGATTCTAGCCCAGGACTGCAGAGCTGCAGGGCTGGTGCTGAGTACTGGGTAGGTTCCAGGGAAGTCTGACCACTGGGGGTCCTTGAAGAGGCAGGGCCTGGAGCAGAGGGGTCGGGGAGGCTCTGGAAGGGAGCTCCTACTGGCTCAGCTTCTCCTGTCACCTCCCTTTGATAGCCAATTAGTCCTGCTGCTTTGGTGGGCAGGACCTTTAACACACCAAGGCACGGTCCAGGAAGTTCATGGTTACTTACATAAGGGGAAACTGCCCTGGTGAGCTTCCCTGCCTCAGGAGAGGCTGCTGGAATGGCTGTCCCAGGATTACAGCCTCCAGAGAGGTGTCCGGAGTGTCTGACTGCCTCCTCTTACTCCTCTGGGCCCTCCTGTCCTTTCCCCTTCTCACTCTCACACCACAGTCCACCTCTTACCAGCTCCCTCAGCTGCCCCTCCTTGCCCAGAGCTCGGGCACATGGGAGCCTTCCAGAGCCTCCTGCCTTGCACCGGATACCAAGCCTAAAACCTTCCTGCCCCACTGGAAAGCAACTGTTGAACTCACTGTTTGCCAGGCACAAGCATATCCAGCCACAACCAAGCTATGCCACCTTGGGCAGGTTCCTTAACTTCCCCTTCTGTGCCTCAGCTTCCTTATCTGTGAAATGAGAAGAAGGAGTTAATATTTGCAAAGGGTTTAGAAGAAGAGTACCTGGCACATAGCACATTCTATTTATTACTGTAAACTCATTAATTTAAACACATTTAAAAATCTTTACAGCAACTTTGCAAGGCAAAGATTGCCGAGCTCCATTTTATAGTTTGGCAATCAGAGCTCAGGCAGGACTGCTTTTATTAGTTTGTCTATTCAACAAGCATTTATTGAGCACCTACTGTGTGCCAGGCCAATGCTCAATATTTTGGGCACTTGATCCCACTTAGCCCTCACAGCTCTGTGAGGAGGTGTTAGTAACCCCCAAGGTGTCCAAACACCCCCTGGGAGGCAGGACCACCCTGGTTGAGACTCCTGGCTGCTTCTTGTCTGTCTGCGCCCAGCACCTGATCACAGGGAGGGCAGAGAACTGTATTTTGTCATGGCACAGAGTAAGTGCTCAATAAATACCTGTTAAGAGATGGAATAAAAGTACCCCTACTTTATAGATGAGCAAAGTGAAGTTCAGAGAAATGAAGTGATTTGCCCAAGATCACACAAATGATCAGTGGCAGAGTTGGGACTTGAACCTAAGTATGACCAGCTCAAAAGCTCATGTTCTTACCATGACAGCAATTCTACCCACATGGAGGCAAGACAAGGTCTGAGCTGGGGTGCAGACTTGGGGCACAGGACTGTAGATGCCTGGAGTGGTACAGATGGGGGCCAGGACCCCTCTATCCTTTTTCATTGAGAGCCCTGGTCCCTCCTGTCTCCAACCTGCCCACCTGGCTTTCCCCTCAGGCCACACTGGCCATCCTGGTTCGGGAAGCAGCACTCCCTCATTAGGTCCCCCATCAAGAAGGGAGGCCAGCCAAAGCTTCAGAAATTCCAAATGCAGAAGTTGCCACACACAGCCTCCAGGGGGCCTCATCACTGCTCAGAGCCTTACCCAGGAGCTCAAGGTGAGAGGGAAGAGGCAGAGTGGAGGAGGGGTGGGGCAGCCTGAGGAGGGTGGGCCAGGGCCTTGGGCCTTCTGTGGGGGAAGGAGACTTCGGAGAGCAAGTCCAACCCCCTCTTCCAACCTATTTTCTGGCTGTAGAAACTGAGGCCCAGGGAAGGCAGAAAGATAAGACAGAGCCCACCTTCACAAGTGCCCACCGTGTACAGGCAGAGTGCCAGGCTTTTTCACATTTATCATAATCGCTTCTGTGACCCTGGGAGATTGCAGAGCCCTTCAAAGTCAGGGTCTTCATGAACGCAGCAGAAAGCCTGCATACCAGCAGGTGTTCAGAAATGTTTGCTGAATACATGCACGGAGGAGGATTTATTTAGTCCCCAGAATAATCTGGTGAGGTGGGAATTATTATGCCATTGCGGAAACATGCTCAGAAAGGAGGGAACTGACAACAGCATCACATGCCGCTGGAAAATGATCTCTGGACACCAGGGACACATGTGGGGTGGGCACCAGATGGCAGCGGGTTGAGGAGTGAAGGCAGGTGAGAAAGGAAGCCGTGCAAGTTGCAGGCAGTCCTTCAAGGAGAGGATGAAAATACGGGAGAGAGAGTGAGTGCAGGGAGATAGAGAGACTGAGAGAGGGCACTCTGCCCTGGAGTAACAGGGAGTCAGGCAAGCTATTGCTCTCCTTTGTTGAGTTAACCTGGGGGAAACCTGGATAGGCTTCAGGGCTCATTGGATGGGGCCAGTAGAGACGTGCTGGAGACTCCCTGGGGCTCTCTATCTGCAGGTTCGGGGGCAGTTTTCTGAAGGTGGTCATTGAGCTGGGCATGGAGGTTCACTTCTTGGCAGAGAGCCCTGCTGCCCTTACAGGGGGCAGAGAAGGAGAATCACTGCTCACTGAGACCCCAGGGTGGGCCAGGCACAGCGCCGAGCACTTTTCTTACACAGCCTCAACCCCAACCCGCGGTCATGCGACTCCCACCAGCTCATTTATGCATTCGACAGATGCCGCATCAACATTCACTGCACATAGTGCTAGACGGGGTGGTTGGGGAGGGAGCAGGCAAGCTATGGGCTCCTGCCCTCATGCGAGAACACCACACTCTCCACCAGGTGCTTTACCTCTTGAGCATCTGTCTGGTTCTTTGCCTACAAAACAGGGAAGCTACTTCTCTCTAACGACTGTGAGAATTAAGTGAGATGCCTTCGGGGACACTGTTCATGTGCCACCT
This sequence comes from Herpailurus yagouaroundi, assembly GCF_014898765.1. Taxonomy (NCBI): domain Eukaryota; kingdom Metazoa; phylum Chordata; class Mammalia; order Carnivora; family Felidae; genus Herpailurus; species Herpailurus yagouaroundi. Next base: position 43,959,501 of record NW_024412388.1, read on the forward strand.
GTACCACCCTCCCGGCTGGAGGAACCTGCAGAAAGTCCCTACAAGCACCGGGCTCCTGTGTCTCTCTGCCTGAAGGCTCCTCAGGCTGCCAGACACTGAGCCCAGCCCTGGGAGGCGGAGCAAGCCTCACCCCTCCCTTTCCTGTTGGACAACAGGTGTCACCCTGCTGTGACAGTTCTGAGGTGCACTCTACAGTCTTATGGGTGGACCCTAGCGGACGAGCTCCAGCTGCCCCCCAGGGTCACCTGCCCATCAACACACTCTTTACTGGCTTTCCTCCCCCACTCCCTCGAATCACCTCCACAGTAAACTTGCACTCAAATCCTTGCTCAGAGCCTGCTCTGGGGCACGGCCAGCCTGGAACAGATGACTAAAACCTGGCATCCAGTAGATGTTCAGCAAATGCTGTTTGCCTCCACGCTCATTTTCACTTTTACAGAATCAGACGTCTTCGAGAACACGGTCGTGGCTCCAGCCCAACCACCTCTGGCCCATCAGCATCATCCAGGAGCAGGTGTGGACCAGTGGCCTGGGGGCGCAAGGACAGGGAGGAGGGTAGGGGTCAAGGGCCCTGGAGCATTCCCTGTAGGCTGAGCCACTTAGAAGCCTGGTGAATCTGCACCTTCCAGTTATAAAGTTATTTTCTGTGTTCCTGATTCTACATTCTAGTTTTCATTCCACTGTTCCAAAGTATATGCTCCAACGTGGGGTTCTATGTTTAACATAATCGGCTTCAAGCCCAAATTCCATGTTCTTGTTGCAAGCACCCAACACCTCACTCCCCTCTTCCTCCCAGGTGCCTCTGTGGTCGGCCAGGCCAGGGGCGAAGTTTCCCCGCGTCCGGGTAGAGTTCCTGATGCAGGCTCACTTGCCCCAGCAGCTGGCTGGGATGGCCTACCGCCCAGCCCCGTGTGCCCGGCTGGCCGCCGAGCTGAGTGCTGAGACCCAGGACCTGGTTAAGGCTGTCGCCCCGCCCCGCCACAAGCTAGCATGCTCCGTCAAGCATCCGGAGCAAGGGGCAGGATGACATAGTGGTCTCCAGCCGGAGCCTGTGGGATCCACATGGAGACAGCTTTGCCACGTAACACTATGTGAATCCCACGCTCTTCTGTGTGGCACTGGCCTACGCCATCTGTTTACAGTGCGGCATGAGGGGTCCCGAACCCGTGTGGGGCCCTGTGCTGGATCCTGGCATGGAAAACTCTGCCCTTGGCTCACCAGTCAGTGACCTGTGCAAACAGTACCCACCCAGGCGAGGCAGCAGTCCCCACAACCCACCGTCCATGAAAACAAGAAAATGAATAGGATGGGTCTACACTACCCCTCCTCAGGCCACCCAGACCACACATGCTGTTGCGTTCCTGTGCCTCTGGCTGGAGTTATATCAGCCACGTGCAGCTCCCAGCTGGCTGTACAGATCAGAAGCTCTGAGGGGCAGCTATCTATGTCTTTGATTAATAAAAAATGGGAGATAAATTAATAATGACTTAATACATGCAATTTGGGATCAAAATCTTCCAAAGCATGGGGAAAATAATAAAAAGGGGAGTTCCTGATAGCGAAAGTTTCAGAACGAGTGCTGTTCTCAGAGGCCAGCCATGAGGCAGGCACGGCCGGGGCCACCAGGGAGACACGGGAAAGAAGGAAGGGACCGGGTTCTCGCACGGCTCTGTGCTCGGTGCTGTGCTGGGGCACCACCCACGCTTCCTTCATCTTTACACAACCCTGGAAACAGCACAACTGCCCCCCATGTTGTAGATGAGTAAACTGAGGCCCCGAGAGGCCAAGTTATTTGCTCTGCCAAGTTATGTTGAGACAAGATCTGCCTCATTTAAAAAGGAAAACAAAACAAAACCCAAAAACCAAAAACAAGAAAGAGGAAGGAAAAAAGGAAGGAGAAGCAGGACGACAGCAAGGACTGCCAATGCTGCTCTTCCTATCTAAGGGGTGGCCCCGGACCAGGGCACACAGCAGGTGCTCGTAACAGTTTCAAATGAAAGACAGGCCTGGAGGCATAAAAGGGCACAGCCAATCCTGAGGGGGGTGGGAATGAATGTCTTTAAGCCTCTAGTTTCTGAAGCACACTGACCAGGCATATTTAGTCTTCCTTTTTAAAGCTTTAATTATGGAACCATTTCAAACACAGAAAAAGCAGACATCAGTGACCCCATCACCCAGATTCACCGGATGTTCATATTTTGCCATACTCAGTTCAAATGGTTTTATATTGAAGTGATGCAGACATCAAAAGAAAAGCCCTCACCCCACGCTATCCCCAGAGGTCACCAGCATCCTTAAAGTTGGTTACCCCCTTCCTGAGCATTTGGCATTGTTTTGCGTTTTTTAACTTTCAGAGTGTTGGTATCTCACTGTACCCTTCCTTCTACAACTTGACTTCCACTCCGTTATTATGGGTTTTTATTTTTTGAGTCTATGCTGACACATGTAGGTCTAGTTCATTCATTTTAGTTGCTATATGTTATTTTACTGTGTGAATATAGAAGTTTATTTTTCTAGTCTCTTATTGATGGACACATGGGTAGTTTTGATTCTTTGCTGTTTCATACAGTGCAGCAATGAAACCCTTTACACACATCTCCTGGTGTACTCATGTGTCACATATAACCTTTATAACAACTGCAGCGTGTTGGAATTTATGCACCCCTACGTGACCTTGTAGAATTGCTTAATGTCGTGGAAGCTTGGTTTTCCTCATCAGTAGGTTGGGGTAATAAAATAGTATGCATTTTGGTGACCATTAGGTGCTTTGGCAGAGATGAGATGCATTTTGCATCCCGTGAGGTACCCATGAATATCCGTGGTTTGCTATGCAGATATTTGGCACTCAGGATGTAGTGCACGCCCTCCCACGCTGGGACACCGTGCACAGGCCCATGGTGTGCTCACGTGCAGACTGGACGGTCTGAGAGGTGCAGCAGGAGCAGGACACATAGAATCTACTCATTAACGGAGCCCAGAGTGGTGGGAGCAGGCACAGCTTCAGAGAGGGAGGGGTACCGAGCTAAGTCCTCAAGGGACCAGGAGGCAAAGGCAAGCAGAAGTGGGAAGGGTGGAAGGATGGCCCAGACGCAGAGAGCAGCAAACGTGAAGGGATGCGCTGGCGCGAGAGCAAGTGTATCCGCGCACAACCTACGAGGTGGGGGCGAGGGGTGAGGACAGGACAGAGTCTGGAGAGGCAGGCAGAGCTGAGATGCCGCATCCTAGGTCAACAGGGAGCAGCTGAAGGATTTGAAGCAAGGGAGTGACAGGCTCAGATCTGCATGTTAAAAAAAAAAAGCGGTCTGAATAAGCTCTGGAGATCTGCCATTCAACACCATACTTTCAGTCAACAATAGTGTACCGTGCACCAAAATTTGTTAGGGGGGTAGCTCTCATGTTAAGTGTTCTTACCACAACTGAAAGACCAGGTCTGGCTGTAGCATGGAGGGCATGAGGGGAGGGGCTGGGAGACCAGTGAGGGGGCGCTGGGAAGCCGTGCAGGCGAGACACGGTGCCGGTGACCGCAGGCAGTGGTCCTTCTGAGGCCATCACCCCGACTGTGTGCCCCCCCTCCACTGACGACACGCAGCAGGGGGCTTCATCAGGAGGGACAGATAGGACCGGCCAGCTGACAGAGCCTCACCTCCAATTCAAACAGCGTGTCCTCATACACCCCAACCAGTCCCCTTCTTGGGGTCACTTATCATCTTGCAAGGCACGAGCTCTCAAGTCTCTGGATGACAGAAGCCCTTTTGGCATCTCGGTACCAAAGGCATGGCCAAGGGTCCTCACCATTGTCCCATGATGGGGGCCAGTATCCAGACGGCATGGATGCCATGTGGGGTGACGGGAAGGGGAGGACAAGAGGGGCCGCTGGTTAACACTGCATGGCCGTGTCTAACATTTAGACATGTAATATATAAAATGGGACAAAGACACAAAAGAACTGCCCCAGACCACCATCTCTTAAGGGGGGACTCCCTACCAACCCTAACTCTGAATGACAGTACTGCCTTGGAAGCCTCTACCCTCCGGGCAGTGGCATTGTCCCCGGTTGCCCAAGAGCTAGGCTAAAAGCCCTTGCCATCCGCTCTCCTAGCATCAGTCCTTCCCTTTCTAGCACACTCCTCCCTTTTAGATTTACAAGTTTAGTTTTCGTACTCCTTGTTGGGCTCTAAGCTCTGGGACAGAGCGACCAGAACCGCATCTGCCTTGTTCACTGTAGTTTCCCTAGTGCAAGGACACAGTCTGACTCAAAACAGGCCCTCCAGGACTATCTGTGAGTAGCGTCAATAGGATGCACTGGGGGAGGGGAAGCAGATGGAAGACGCTCAGATTTCAGAGGCCTGGAGACAGGAGAAGTGTCTTGCCCAGGTCACAGGAGAGGCGGTAAGAGGTCAAGGCTCCCACTCGGGACCTCTGAGGCTCAGTGCAGGTCTTCCCACTCACTACACCGAGCCGAAAAGAGGCTGCGCGACAGACCGGCATGCCCCAAAGACAGTCCATGGAATGCTGGTCTCAAAAGATTCTAGTGGATCAAACTGCTCTGTAGTTAAATAAGCGTGGCAAACTGAGTTAAACAAAATGAAAAAAAATTTTTCTTTGCCATTGGACTTTTCAGAGCCTTTGATATGCTAATGTGCATGGGAGTCTTGGCGAAGGTCACAGGCAGTGTTGCCGCATCTAAGTGACCGAGGAATTGTGCCTGGGAAATGTAGTTTGAGACCTTTGGCACCATCCCCCATCTGCTCGCCATGGTTGTTTAGTGAACATGGCACAGCACGGAGATTTGCTGCGACTTTCTGGGCAACGCAGGAAAACCCGATCTCACAAATGGAAATAACTGCAAACCCCAATATATAAATGGGACGAAAACAGAACTGCTCGGGTTGAAGGTTGAAGGGGGCCTGGAGATCCCACCTGGCTGTCCCTTCTCTGCTGCCATGCCAAGAACCCTAGGGTCCTTCAGAGCCCAGTTTGAAAATCACTGGTTACACAGCTCTCAGTACAGGTGACATCGGGAGACCTGGCTTCTAGTGCCAACTCTGCCATGAACTGTTTTACCCTGGGCAAATCTCTTAGCCTCACTGGGCCTTGGTTTCCCCATTTACACAATGAGTCTATCGGACGGGATGCTTTCTGGAGTCCTGAACTTTAATCTCTGGTGTGAGGAGGACTGTGATTCCGTGACTATAAAGTTCTAATTCTATGATTCCACGCTTCTCGGATTCTGAGATTTCATGGCTTAATATTCCGATTCTGGAAGTGCCCCCAGCCAGCCAGGGCTGCTTCGGCACAGTGGAGCCCAGGCTGTGGAAACCAGAATTCATGACCTGCAGGGTGCTGCCCGGGAGTGCCGGGTACCTGGGGAGGGCTTGCCCCATGCAGGATGGAAGGGTGGGGTGGGGAGGGGGGCGGGGTGGGGAGGGCAGCGGGGGTGGAGCGGAATCAGCAGCTGCTCAGTGGGCAGAGCAGAGAGAAGGACCCAGGTCTCCTGACTCCTGCTCTATCTTTAGATCTCCATAGCAACCGTCACCAGGACTCCGGAGGAGCTGAAGGCGGGCTGAGCTGGCTGCCTGCGGGAGGGAGGGGTGTTTGTTTCCGTATCTCTTTTGCTCAGGAAAGGACTCTTGCTCTTGAGAAAGGGAAAGGGAGACGGAGAGTGAAGCCGTTTGCAGCAGGAAAGGCCTGGGCCCGATACGAAATAAAAGTAATCCAGGGCCCACCTTGCTCGGAGAATGTGATCAGGTCACAGAAGCTGAGACCGCTGTGTCAGGCTTGAGGCACTGGAGGTACATAAGGCAGGTTCCTCCTCCAAAGAGCTCTTAGCTACCCCTACGCTCATTCCCTAGGCATTTGCAAGCAACATATCCGAGCCAGCCCTGAGGCCACAGCAGGGAGACACATCTTCCAGGGAAAGCAGACTTTTGAACAGACTTTTATAGGGCAGGGGCAGATGGGGGTCCCCAAGCCCCCTAATCTAAGGAACCTGGGAAGCTCCTCCTGCACCTTCTCCTGCCAACTCCTATCCATCCCACGGCTTAGCATGGACCTGACTTTCTCCAGGGAGCCCTTGACTCCCAGGCTGGTGGCTCTCCTCCTAAGAGCTCCTGCGGCCCCATCCTCCTTCTACACAGCAATATGTCTGCCCGAGGGAGTTGGCCACCCCGTGGGGTAGATGGGAGGCGGAGGTGCGCAGAGGCAAAGACCTTCACCTAGGTCACCTGGCCAGTTAGCGGCAGGGCCAGGCCTGCTCTTCATGTTTTCTGACTCAAGTCCGTGCTTCCTCCAGTGTCCCAGTGGCAGGACCCTGGCGAGGGCTAGAAGAGGAAGCAGGAGTCCTCGCCCAGGCCTGCGCACAGCAGGTACCTGGCCATGTCCTTGGTAAACTCTGCTGAGCCACAGACCAATGCAAACGGCTTTCTCCGACAGGAGCCAACCAGCTCTTCAATCAGGTCCTGGGCCAGGCGGCCAAAGCGGGTCTTCTCCCGGTAACTCCAGGGAAGCTGCTCCGGAGAGTTCTCCTGAGACAATGAGAAACAGTGCAGGCGACTACTGGGAGGTCTTCAGAGTTCACGCAGCCAGTATGGTCTACCAAACCAGGAAACTGAGGCAGAGGCCCTATCACAGGCCAGGCACTTGCTGGCACTGGCACTCTGATCACCCTCATAACAAGCGTGGGGGGGGGGGGGATGGTTATCCTCTCCTCACAGGTGAGACACAGGGAGGAGGCACACCCAGGGCACACGAGGCAGGCCCCACCAATTCTCACTGCTTCCCAGGGGCCACTGCACCTGTCACTCCAGGGGGACGTCGTCTCCCCAAGATTGTGGGTCTTTTTAAGGTTGTCCGCCACCATCACCCAGGGAGTACAACACGTGTTCACCTGTCTCATGAAGTTTCAGTGACCTTACTGAGCGAGCAAACACTTAACTGGGCGGTCACTCTGCGCCTGGCACTGTGGTAGGCCCTGGGATGTGGCAGCTGCTCTAAACAGACAAGCTTCCCGGCCTCACTCTGGCTGTGTGAATGAGGGATCCAAGGCAGCAGGGCCTTAACCCAGAGGGGGCTACTTCTCACACAGAAAGGCCAGAAGGAGTATTCCGGGGTGTAGCGTGCCCGAGTGACCCAGGCTGCTCTTTCTTCCCCTCTAGCTCCACCTGTGGCTTACATCTTCAGGATCACAAAAGAAAAGCTCCACCCTCAGCTTACGTGGAGGAACTTCTCTTTTCTAAATGAACATTTTGTCGAGATACACCATACCTACAGAAAAGCGCACAAATCAGTAAGTGTATGTAGTCTGAAGAACTCTAACGGAGGGAAGAAACCATGTAACCAGAAGCGAAACACCCAAAAACAGAACAGGACCATCACCTCTGCAGACCCTATTAAGGTGAGCTTCTAGTTTCTGGGGAAAGCAAAGAGACAGCATGGAGAGAGGGGGTTGGAGTCCAAGCTCTGCCACCATGTTCTAGCCGAGTGACTATGACCTCTGTGAGCTACCGTGATGAGCACAGGCCTCTGCTCTCAGAGGTACTCACAGGGCCCTGGAGCCCGGCGCCACAGAGCTCACGTGACCCCATGGGCCTTTCCTAGGACAGCACTGCGGTGCTCACGGGGGATCCTCTCTGATGATCTGGACCTTCCCGTGCCCCCTCCATGCTCTGACCCACCCAAAGAGCCCTTGAGGGTAGAGACCAACAGGGCCCACCGGCCTCACACCTCCCTGCCACTGCCCAATCCCCCCCGGCTAGTTAGGTTCGGCACAACATCCTTCCTCCAACCGCACACCCAAAGATGTGGTGGGTCTGGTTGTTGCTCAGGTGGGCTGCGGGGCCTGTAATCAATGATGGTGAGCAGGGTAGGTACCGTCAAGGAAGAGAGCCCAGGCTATGACAGCAGAAACGCCCACGCCAGTCTTGGGACTCTAGAAAGGCTTCCGGGATGGAGTCACACCGCAGCAGGGAGATGTGAGCGGGGAGTAGGTGTTAGGCGAGGAAGAAGGGAAAAGTGCTCCTAGAAGGGGGAACAGCGCCAGCAAAGGCAGACCTGGCAGCCAGAGAAGCACGGTGCACTCACAGCCACGTGCAGACCAGTGACGCCAGGACACACAGGGCAGGTGAGCCAGGAAACGAGGTCACGGAGGCTGGTGCAACCACGTGGGCTTGGCTGTCATCCGGGGAGCAGTGGGGAGCCACAGAAGGGCTGAAAGCATGGTGGTGGTGTGGTCTGTGCCGCCCTCCTGGCTGCACGATGAAGGACACACTGGCAGGGCATGGCTGGAGAGGGAGACTGTTGAGGAAGCTGTGGCTGCAGCCTGGGCAGGACAGGGAGCAGCCTAGGTCAAGGAGGCATGGAAGGGTAGGCAGCACCTCCCACTCCACTGCCCCTCACCAGTCCCTGCCATTGACAGCCAGCCCCCTTGCCTGCCCAGGCCCAGGCCAGTGGTATCATCAAAGCCCTGGCCCAGGGCTAAAGACCCTTTATTGCTGGTCAACTTTAATTCTGTCCTCAAGCCCAGGCTCAATGCCAGCTCCTCTGTGAAGCCCTCCCTGCTTGCTGCCAGCTCACACTTAATTCTCCATCAATTCACTGTGTTACTTTGATCAAGGTTCTTAATCTCTGTGCCTTAGTTTCCACATCTATAAAATGGGCACAATAGCAGTGCAAGCCTCCCAAGATTATGCTGGGATTAAATGACATAACACATATAGAGAGCTCAGCACAGTGTCAGGCACAGAGAAAACACTCAGTGAAGCTATCCCTGTGGCTGTCTCCCCATATACAGGTGAGCGCCTGGAGGGCAGGGGGCAGGCTGTCTTCATTTCTAAATTCTGTGGTCGGGGGAACAGAAGGCTGGGCAACAGCCAGTGACTCTGCCAGGTGCCTGCCTTCCTGCTGCTCCTGCCCGCTTCCTTGACCTGGCACTTGAGCAGGGTTGCACGCCAGCCTTTGCTTCATTCTCCTGCCTCCAGCACCTCCTGCGGCTGCTAACGTTCACCAAGTACCACACTCTTGATGTTCATGCCACTGAGCATTCTGTCCCATGGACAGGCCCACAGAGCCTGGCCACTGAGGATCCCAGGACTCCTGGTATTGGGAAGGGAAACCCAATTTCCTGACACCACCGCCGCCACTCAATCATGATGCTGAAGATTGGCTCAGTCTTTAGGAACGCTCCAAAACTGCCTCAAGTAGGAAACTGACGGGAAGGGTGCTCCAAACTACTGGGCAGTAAGGCTGACCCTGAGCAACACAGAACAGAGGGGAGGCCCCAGCAGGGAACCCCAACCCTGGTGTGAGAAAGAGAAATAAAGCTATAGACCCAGGGGAAGGCAGGTGACCGAAGGCAGATGACCAGAACAACTCAGGGCCTGGCTTGGAATAAGGAACAAGATGGCCCCCTCCCACAATGGGCGAGAGGGGAGGGCCGGGGCAGGGTGGCCATGGAGGGGAGAAGGAATCAGAGAAGAAGAGGTCAGGAGGCGGAGTTGCTTCCAGTTCAAGTATCTGAAGCTTGGAGAGTTTGGAAGCAGCTTTCCCGCCATGCAGGGCAAAGTGGTGTGGTAGGGGCCCTAATAAATGCGGTAAACCCAGATCCAACTTACTCCACCAACTGTTGATGGAGTGCGTGCCTGGCACTCTGCTAGGCACGGAGGAGAGCACGGTGATCCAGACACATGAGCCTTACCCAAAGGAGCTTATCACTGCCTAGGGGACATCTGTGGTCTGGCCCACTGACTCCATAATCAGGCCCTCAGCACATAAACCTGGTGATGCCAGGGGGCAGATAGTAGGCAGCAAAGCATGGCGGGGAGGGCTGGAGCTCAGCCCTGACTTCGCCCATCCAGCAGCATGGATGCACTAACACCTTCACATCTCTGAGGATCAGTTTCCTCATCTACTCAACAAACATAACCTTCCTTGCCAGGCAGGTGGGGATTCCCACTGGTGGCAGGGGGCAGGGAGGCCCCAGGGGATCCTCAGGACAGCTGCAAGGGGAAACCACAGTGCCCATCAGGGAAGGAAGTCACCACGCTGGGCTCACCTGGCTGAGTACAAAGAAGGTACGGACATTCCAGAAACGAGCTTGCTCCTGGAGGAAGGTTTTCAGGTAGATGCCCTCAAACGTCTTGAAGCAGCCGACCAGGGTGACAAAGGTCTCATCCTCTGCATTGTCTGTTATGCTTTGCAGGACAGGCACCATGGGGGCCAGGCCAGTGCCCGAAGCCAGCATGAGGAGCTCACCGTACTGGGGGACAGAATGGGTATATGACAGACGTCAGCCCACCCACCTGCTCTAGGGACTTTTCTTGGGCTTGCTTCAACTGCACAGCCCTGCCCTTCCTGGGGGTCCCACCCATCTGAGCTCCCCTCTCAATATCCTCCAAGAAGCCATCCTTGCTTGCGAGGTCTGTGGAAGAGAAATCATGCAATCGGGAGGCTCTAAGCAGCTTTGTTGCTTTCCTAAGCCAACTCCACAGGACTTTGTTTGTACATTTCTCTTGATAGGTAGCCCACTACCTCCCAAAGCAGTCTGTTCTATTATAGGGTGACTCCCCTTGCTGGTGAGGTCTTTCCGCCTCACCCTGAACAGAAACCTGCTCCCACCAAAGCCTTGTCTACCACCCCTATCCCAGCTCTGCTCTCTGGGCTGCCTTCCCTGCCCCAGGGCAACCCTGTAGAGATCTGAGGGCCCCGGCATGGATGCCTCCTCTTGTCTAGACTGAGATACTGACTATACATAAGCACCCAGCATAGTGCTGGCACAGAAGTCCCATGCAACATGTGAGTTTCTTCTCCAAGAGGCCTCAGTTTCATTGACCCAATCACTGACTCCATCTCCTGGCTCTAGATCTCTGAAGTAAGGGTGATCTTCTTTAAGATCAGGGCTTTAAAGGTTAGTGCCTGACCTATACAGCAAGGTGGTTTGTCTCCTTCATTCTAGAGATCAGGCCTCTGAGAATGCAGTCCAGGTTTTCACTAGCTTTATTGACAGCCAATGCATTATCACACCTCCTCGAGTATCAGTCATGCAGACCTGGGTATAAATCTCCAGCCATATGATCTGGACAAATGCTTTCAGTTCTCTGGGCCCTGGTTTCTTCACCAGTGAAATAAATGAATGAATGAATGAATGAATGAATGAATAAATAAGTAAATAAAATAACAGCACCTCCCCACAGTAGCACGTGTCTCAGGATGGTTGTGAGGATTAGACAAGATGTCATCAGGTGCCTGGTGTGGACCCTGGCACTCAACACAGTTCCATCCTGTCTCTCACTGAGCCCTGCTGCCGGCTGCCCCACCCTGTTCAGCCCCCCCCCGGTCCTGGGCCTGCCGTGTTCCCCCTCTTTCTCCCATCACTGCTCAGGGTCTCTTCTGGAAAGCTGTCCCCAAGCCAGTAGCGTATGAGGGATCCTTTCTTTGCATCCCCACAACTCTCTGTGCACCCTCCTCATGACACTGGTCACACTGTATTGTCGCCATTTGTGTGTGTCTGCCCCCCCCCCCCCCATCACACTGTGAGCTTCTGGAAGACAGGGCCTTGCCTGACCCACCTGTGGCCCAGGGTGGAGACCTGCAAATGTCTGCAAGGAACACACAGGCAGATGCTCACATACCAGTGTCACGGCTGCTGTGGTCGCCGTCTACCATGAAGACCCCTGCAGAGCAGCACAGCAGGGCCAGGAGGAGGGCCAGAACAGCCCCACGTCCCCCAGGGGAGCAGAACCAAGCCTTAGCCAGTTTCAGCAGCGAAGTGTTTGTGTGAGATGACAACTCGTCTTCCTCACTGCCTGGCTCTACAACCTCCCTGGACAGGAAGTGCAGGGGCTTTGCAGGGGTGCCTGAGAGGCTCCACCCAGAAATGGTGGGCAAGAAAATGTTCATTGCAGGGCACCTGGGTGGCTCAGTTGGTTAAGCATCCGGTTGTTGATTTCTGCTCAGGTCATGATCTCACAATTTGTGGGTGTAAGCACCGCATCAGGCTCTGTGCTGACAGTGCAGAGCCTGCCTGGGATTCTCTTTGTCTCCCTCTCTGTCTACCCCTCCCCGATTTGCATGCACACATGCTTTCTCTCTCTCTAGAGAATCCCAAGCAGACTCCGCACTGTCAGCATGGAGACCGACGCGGGGCTCAAAGCCATGAACCATGAGATCATGACCTGAGCTGAAGTCAGATGCTTAACCAACTGAGCCACCCAGGAGCTCCTAAAGAAACTTAAACAAAAAAAGACAATGTTCATCAGGGGTCCCCTCGAGGTCAGGAGGAAACAGGGGCAATCCTGGTCTCTGCTCTCAAGACCTTGGGGGACACAGAGACACCCTCAGCTAAAATACAAGGCTGAGCATGGTTTGTACTAGAAGTGCACTACACAACAGCATTACCACATATACACCACGCATCCATAAAGTAGGGGTAGCAGTACCTAAGAGCTGTTGTGAGGATAAAGTAAAATTTTAGCACGGCAAGGGCTAAAATCGGAGCCTGACACACACGCAGTGCCACACAGGTGTTTCACAGTATCATTATACACCAATACGTGTGTGCATGTGTACTTGTGTACACACCTGTGTGTGGAAAAGGAATTAGAAGGTCATCTGCCAAGATAGTAAGGCTGGTGTGTCTCGGTAGATGGCCTACAGGGGTTCTTTACTTTCTTCTTTTTGCTTTGCTAAATGGTTGGTTGGTTGGTTGGTTTTTGGTAATGTACAAGGACCATATTTCTTTTTTTTTTTTTTTAATTTTTTTTTCAACGTTTATTTATTTTTGGGACAGAGAGAGACAGAGCATGAACGGGGGAGGGGCAGAGAGAGAGGGAGACACAGAATCCGAAACAGGCTCCAGGCTCTGAGCCATCAGCCCAGAGCCCGATGCGGGGCTCGAACTCACGGACTGCGAGATTGTGACCTGGCTGAAGTCGGACGCTTAACCGACTGCGCCACCCAGGCGCCCCATGGGACCATATTTCTAATACACAATAAAAAGCTATTTTTATATTAAACAAAAATAATGGAGAGAAAGAAAGGATTCATTCTTTTCACTTGTTTTTGTTTTGCTTTGTTTCCTGATCATAAAGGTAATAGATGCTCACTGTGGATAACTTGGAAGGTATAATGAAGAAAACAAAAATCACCCATAATTCTACCACCCAGAGCCACTAACATTTCATTGCATTTTTTTATATTTTTTCTGTGCATTTAAACTTAGTTGCCCAACCTGTTGTACATTTGGTTTTATACACAGTGTTTGTCACCAGATCTTACAGCGTAAGCACAGACCATCATTTATAAACATAATTTAAAAATCCAGGATAATAGTTTATCAAGTCCCTGTAACCCAGTGTACCTAACAGTTGCCCCATTGTTGGATATTCTGTTTCCTTCAATTTCGTGCTATAATAAAGCTTCGTGTACATGTGCGCAACAGACAACGTTTGGATTCTTTCCATAGGACAGGCTTCCAGAAGTGGAATTGCTGGGTCTAAGGATTTGAAGATTCTTAAGATGTGGTACACACTGCCCAGCTGCTTTCCAGATATGCACCAACTGATGAGAAATTATTAATTCGTCCTGGGCACATCAGGGAAGGATATAAATATGCCAGGAAGATGAGGGGAAGAGCCTTCAGGCTGGGAAGCAGTGGGCTCCCAAGTGGAGAACCATGGGGTGTAAAAGGAGTAGTCTCCATAGTTTTGTAGCTGGAATGTGAGAGTGGAAAGATACCTGAAGATCTGACGGTTAGGAGTCCTGAGTACCAAGTATGTGAGTGTGGATTTTCCAAGCAATGGGCAGCCATGGACAGTTCTAGAGCATATGCAGGCAATTTTGTTTCTTAGTGCCTATTCCATCTCTTCCCATGTCCAACCCCAAAGATACTCTTGGAGTTGAATTTGGGCTCAGGAAGAATGGCACGGTGCAATTCTGCAGCCTGAAACAGGAAAACCGTGGTCCTGGGGCTAAGGAGGGGTCTCCTGAAGACTCAGTGTGCTGGCACCAACCTGGTTTGGTTTATAGAAGAAGTCTCCAAATGGACCTCGCCAGAAAGCGGTGTCTCCTGCGCTCCAGGACTCGACGTACCGGGACATCAGCCCAGTCTGGTAGCACTGGGAGCAAACACATGGAGACCTCACTGAGACAGGCACATACGCCCAATATAAACCACATCAGTCACTAATGTGCGGCCCTTCCAGCAGGCCAAGTGCCATATGTGTGTTATCTCATTTAATCCTCCTCGTCACCCCAGGGTTGGTAGTCATTCCGTATTTTCAGATGAGGCCCAGAAGCTTATCCAGAAGGGAAACAGTGAGGCTGGGATAAGAACCACAGGACCGACAGCCTTACCTTCAGAGGTCTCAAACCCACACGACTACAGGGACCGTATACGTAGCATCACTGAGTAAAGAACTAGGTATGAGATGATTAATGGCGACTGACACTCACTCTCAGTATCAGGGAGACAACACAGGGAGGTGGGGACTGTAGTAAACTGGTGAGTGAAAGAATGCTCCTTCTAAAGGAGGAAGATACTTTGCAGACTCCAGGATACAGCTTGTCACATCTTCTGATTTTCCAAGAGGGGCAGGAGATACAAATTTTTATGTAAAACCACCTTGTTTTGAAATGTCAGAAATCAATTCTAATTTTTTAAACACTGTGCAGGCCCAAACCAAAGATAATTATGTGCCAGTTTGTAGGCAGCTCATTTGCAACCTCTTCATTGCCTGTTACTGTGTCCTGGCTGGATGAGAAAAGTGAAGGTTGTAGAGGGGACTCCTTCACGGGGGTGGGCAGCCCACATTTCCTGGGGGCATGCCCACTCTGGGTCTGGCACCATGCTGGGGCTGCAGGGAAGGCAGCTAGACCGTAAGTTCCATGAAGGCAGCCAGAGTCTGAACCATGGGAAAGACTTAATAAATATCTCAATGAATGAATTAATCAATCCAGATCCAGGCCCACCCCTTAAGGAGCTCACAAACTAGGAGGGACCGAAGTCTCACACATACACAAGATAGAGACTACCTAATGGGGCGCCTGGGTGGCGCAGTCGGTTAAGCGTCCGACTTCAGCCAGGTCACGATCTCGCGGTCCATGAGTTCGAGCCCCGCGTCGGGCTCTGGGCTGATGGCTCAGAGCCTGGAGCCTGTTTCCGATTCTGTGTCTCCCTCTCTCTCTGCCCCTCCCCCGTTCATGCTCTGTCTCTCTCTGTCCCCCAAAAAATAAATAAACGTTGAAAAATAAATAAACAAACAAATAAATAAATAAATAAATAAATAAATAAATAAAACCCCATGAAAAGGACAGAGTGCTGAGAGAGCCCTGAGGAGGTGCAGTCACTTCCAATGGAGTAGGATCAGGAATGGCTTCCTGGAGGAGGAGGCATTTGACCTGAAGCTTGCAGGCTAGGCAAGACTGCATTCCCTGGGGATAGAAGCAGGAAGGCAGAGAGGATTCTGGGCATCAGGTGTGGTGTGGTCAAGGGAAGGACAGTCCAAGACACAAGTGTGAGGAGGAGGGGGAAGCTCTGGTAGACAGGACTGAAAGGGTGTCTCGAGTGAGATTATAACCAAGCTGGAAGGAGATGGAACCTTGGTCACCAGACACGCTTTGAAGAGCCCACAACTACCCATGGGAGCATCCCTGACTTCCTCGGGCACCATACACATAAAGCAAGCAAAGTCTTCAGCTCTCCTGCAAGAGGCCTGGGAGGGAGGCTACAGTTCTCCACCTAACTTGCTGGAGACCTGCCTCCAGCACACCTGTTTTCTGGCCCCGGTCTTGGCGGAGGCACAGCCCCAGCTGGGGCTTTCACAGCCCTACCGCACAGACAGCACTCAAGGAGAAAGGAAGGATTCTTCTGTGTCTCCAGCACCCACCCAAAGCCTGCTCGATACATACCTGTTAAACAGAACTGACACTGAACTTCTGTTCTTCCACTTGGGATCCTATTACCCAAGGGGCCTTGGGACAGTGACATCATCACTCTGAGCATCCGTTTCTTTATCCGTAAAGTGGGATAATAAGATCTGCTCTGCAGGATGGTTATGAGGTTGAAAGGAGATGAGGAATATAAAGAGCTAGAAGCAGTGCCTGGTGCCCAGAAGGTGCCTGAGAAATGAGAGTTCCTCCTTCCCATCCACATGGGAGGTAAACCTAAAAAACCCGCCTGCCTTCCCAATTTGCAAAGACATTTTCAGCTCTTCCCAGCCAGCGGCTTAGGGATAATTAAGCATCTCTCTAAAGAGAGGCTTTCTGGTAAACGAAGGAGAAAATCAGCCTTAGAGCTGGGACAGATCCAGCTGCCCTGAAGAACGGTCTCCAGGCTTATCCTTTCAACAGAAACACACCCAGACAAGCAGCTTGGGGAAGCAGGCCATTTGGAGAGGATTTGTGGAATCTCCCAGACAAACAGTTGCGTGGAGAAGGGATCCCATCCAAGCTTATGTGTGAGGGAATAAACACTCGGGCTTTGACTGAAGTCAGGGAAGACAGGAGCCAAGACAGTGCTGGGGTCCTGAAGTCAGGAGGCTCACTCACCAGCCACACTGCTTACTACCTGTGGAGGCTTGGGTCCCCCTGGGGTCTCAGTGTGCTTGTCAATGAAAGGGAAATAATAATTCCCGCCCTACCAGGGAGATAAAGGATGTGAAAGCAATTCTTAAATATCAGTGTTCCCTGGGACTCTGTTTGGGAAATGACGATGTAGATGATCAGGTTGACTTGTATAAAACTACCACTTCTGTTAAGTCAAAAATGTTAGAGTATCAGCAATTTCACACAGTTCAACCTAATTATTTTTTCCACATAATTGGACCTTCAAGCCCTCTCATATACATCTGGCACCCAGGCCTTGGGTCTTGCGGGGAAGGGGGGATTTGTACCCAGCCCATTTTGTTCAGCTCATCTCTGCCAAGTGCCCCACCCACCTTGGCTGCTCCCACGAGCACCCCTCCTCCTGCCAATCAGACTGGGTACAGTTCCCACAAGACCATGCTCTGTTTCACACCTCCCTGCCTTCGGTTAGCTGTCCCCTCAGCCTGGAATGCCACTCCCTACCACCGCCAATATGTATTTGGTCTTCAAGGCCCAACTCAAATGCCCCAGCCCCTGTCTACCTCCCTGACAGGTGGTCTCAGGTTAGTTCAGTTCACAAGGTGCTCCATGTCCCACTTTCTCCTGCTTGCCTCCTGCAATTCCAGGACAAGTGACTGACAGTTCCCCAAACTGTGCCTCCTTTGCCATTGTATGTGTTGTTCCCAGCACTGAGTTTCCTTTCCACATATCCCTCTCAGTCCTCCCCTCCTTAACTTCAACATACAGCTCAAACTCACAGCTTCTGCTAGGAAGCCCAGCTCCCTTCCCTGCAGCCCCAGCTGCCCTGAATTGGATTGGGGCCTTCTGTCATGCCATCTATCATATCATAGTGTCCTGGTCCCTTGTCAAAGGTGGGCATAGTATCTGACTCATCTTTGGATCCCAGCTACAAGCACACAGTCAGTACCAAATGACTTGGTTCCCCCTTCCCCTGGGTTCAGTGCTCATTCAGTGTTCCCTTTTTCAGTCTGAATGTCCTTTTCATAAAATCTGTCTCTGTTGGTGGTCCAGCAGCCCCTCTTCCCCAGAAAAGAAGATAGGAGAAGGCTTCCTTCACTGTCCCTGCCCTTTCCTCAAGCCAGCCTCCTCCCATGTGAACACTGGCTTTTCCCACATGGGTTGGATCTGTCCCATCCCAACCAAGCTGCCAAATGGAGATCTAGTCCATACCATCTTAAGAACATCTGTGTGGGTCAACTCACCTTGATTAAAACTTCAAAGTATCCTTCCGCGTTGGCAGGGCTGATGGGCGTATAGGCTCTCTGAATTTCTAAGTCATCCACTTTCCCTCTGAGAAAGAGAAGTATATGGTCAGACAGTCAGGCCGTCATTCAACAAACCCTTGTAGGTACCCACTCTGTGTCCGGCTGGTGAAAGCCAGGGTCCAGTCATCCCCAGTGGTCCTCACTGAAGATGGAGCAGAAAAAAGGAACACTGGGCTCCCCCATCCTGGCTGTGAGACCCAGCCAGGATCAGGTCCCTGATCCCTTAGTGGTCCCTTCCGTAAGGTGGAGACAACCATTTGTGTCCCTGTTGTGTGGTTCTACCAGGACTACAGATGGGAAAGTCTTCAAATAGTCCACTAATGATGTGAACTGCTTTGAGGACATCACTGTGCTTTTTCCTGACCTCTTCTTTTTTAATTCAATTAAATTAATTTAATGTTTATTTATTTACCTATGAGAGAGAAAGCGAGTGGGGGAGGGGCAAAGAGAGAGAGAGGGAGACAGAGAATGCCAAACAGGTTCCACACTGTCAGCGCAGAGCCTCACATGGCGCTTGAACTCACAACCCAGGAGATCATGACCTGGGCCAAAATCAAGAGTTGGACGCTTAACTGACTGAGCCACCCAGGCACCCCTTCCTGACCTCTTCTTGACCATAGAATGAGAAAGATAAAGGCTAACACTTATGGAATGCTTACTACCATGTACCAGGAGCATCAGAATCAGAAGGATGCTCGAAGGTGCCCTAGTCCAAGGCCCGACCTATGATGTTATCAAAAAGGGTGCTGGGATGATATCATGAGTAATAATAGCAGCCATACTGCATTAAATGCCAACTGTGCACCAGCCATATAGTATGCATTATCTCATTTAACAAACAATAACCCACAGGAGGAAACCAAGGCTAAGGATGTCACTTGCCTGAGGTCACACAGCTAGAATTCATCCTTAGCTCTGCCTGACTCCAGAGCTGGGTTCCTCACATGACACCTCAGAGCTTCCCAGAAGCACCCAAGCACTCCTCTTTTGAGTCCTACTGCATGCAAAACTCTCTTCTCAGAGATATGCATGGATTAAAAAGGCCCCACTGAACTGCATCAAAAGCAGGAAGATAGATAGAAATATTCAATAAGTGCTTAGGGAACAAACAAGGAAATAATAAACAGAACATACGGCATGGCATGGACACAGAGAGCACTGTGACATCTGCTACCACAGAGGTACACACTGACATGCTACAGATGAAGGGACCACTCTCATCCGGGGAACTCAGGAGGCCTCCTGGAGCTTTTGATACCCTCCTGGGTATGAAAGAGGAACAGGCCACTGAGAGGTGAAAGTGGGAATAGGAAGGAAGTAATTCCAGGCAGAAGGAATAGCCTGGGCAAAAGCTCAGAGGTAGGAAATGCAGAGCAAGCCAGGAAGTGGTGAGTGGATCATGAGGCTGGGGCAAGGCACAAGTGTGATGGAGGAGTGGGGAGAACTTGGTGGGGAAAGAAGCTGGAGCTTCAGGGAGCTTCCCTGGAACCCAGCAGGTATCTGAATGGGAGTGACAAGGTCAGCTACACGTGTTAGGAATGTCACTGGAGCGGCAGAGAGAGTGGAGGAGAGGGGCCAAGCTAGGGACAGGAGTTCTGGGCATCCCTATTTATGGATGGAGGGCTGCACGGGGCTGTGACTTGCCCCAGAACCACTGGGACAGTGAGCTTTAACCACAGGCAGCCAGGGCACAGGCCAGATGCACTGGACACAAACACCAGGGGTCAGCATGAGGCAAGTGGCTGGAGTGTGACCAGCAGTAAGACATGCTCTCCTTGTCTCCTGGCTATACCTTCCATCTGCTTTGTTGGCTCCTTCCCCTCCTGCCAATACCACGGGTGCTGGAATTGCCAGGGTTTGGTCCTCTGTCCTTCTGTCTTTCCATGTCACACACACTCCCAAATGTCATCCAGGTGCAGGCCGATGATTCCCACACCCACATCCATAGCTCAGATCTCTCTGCTGAGCCTCAGACCCATATAGTCAACTGTCTAGCAAATGCCTCCACCTGGAGGTCCCAAAAGGGCCTTGTCCCTGGGCAGGTCAGGTCAGGTGGAGCATGGGGTGGGGATCAAGATGAGGGGAGAGGGCAGAAGTAGGCTGGGAGGAGGAAGGAACTTCAGAGGAGTGGTAGAGTGTAGCTGGGGAGCCAGGATGTCTGGATTTGAATCCCAGCTGTGTGATCCTGGGCAAGTCCCTTATTCTCAAGGACAAGTGTCCTTTCTATCAACTGGCACTAATGTTAGGTTAATAACACAGGCTCTAGAGCCAGACTGCTCGCCTTCAAAATCCTGGCCCCAACACTTCCTAACTGTGTGACCTTGGGCAAGTTACTGAACCTCTCTGACTTCAGTTTCCTCCTGAGAATGACAATGGTACCTACTGCACAGGGTTTTGTGAAGATTAAATGAGTTCCCTAGGTATGAGCACACAGAATTGCACCTTGGAGAGTAAATACTAGGAAGGTGTTCACTGTTGCTGTTGTTGCTACTAGTTAATATGAAAACACAATCCCAGAACCCTTTGAGTCAGGTACCACTATGTTTATTTTAAAAGGGATAAATGGAGGCATGAGGGAGGTTAAGCAAGTTGCTCTAGGACACACAGCTAGCAAATGGCAAAGCAGGGCCTCAAAGCTTTGGCCCTCCCACCATCTGAGTGTACCGTAGGATGAGGTGCTGTCCAGGCCGCAGGCCGAGCTGGCTGTTCCTGGGTAGTGCAAACCGAATACGGTAAGTGTCCTTGGTGAGTCTGTCCACGGCACTGATGCGGAAGGCCAGGAAGGTCTCTGGGTTCAGCTTGGAAGGGCAGCTCTGCAACAGGAAAATATCCAACAGCTAGGACCTGGGACTCAACAGACACACAAGCATCCACAAGCACCCTCCTCACTCTCCGCAAGGACAGGCTATTTCTGCCGGTAAGTTTTCTGTACAATAGAGAGTAGTCCCACCTCACTGCCCTTTCATGCTCTGATCTAAGAAGGCCCGAACATTTCACACTGAGCTCACCCTGCTCTGAAGCCTTCCATGGCTCCTTCAGCCCCAGGATATAAAGCGCAGCCTCCTCAGCTGGGCACTCCAGGGCCCTGTGGATGAACGTCAAGCCTCATTTTCTCTCCCCTGCATCAAATGGCAAACCTTTCTCTATTCTCCCAAGAATACCCTGCTGCTTCCTATCTGGGAGTCTTCATTTGCTCAAGCTGTGCCCTTTATCCAGAACACTCATCTCCAATGTATGAAATACCTACTCATCCTTCAAACCTGCTAAAATTCAGGTTTGCAGAATTTAGAAACTGATGGGATCTTAAGATGATTCAATCCAATATCGTTATTATCCATGTGGGGAAACTGAGGCCCGAATGGTAGTGGCTTACTTGTCCAAGGTCACACCCTGAGCAGGAATTCAAATTCACGTCTTACGTTTCAGTCCCCTGCCTTTAACACTCCATCTACCTGTACCTCCTCTCAGAAGCTTTCTATGAATGCCATGACTCACAGATCTCTCGCCTGTAAAATGCCCAAGCCCCATTCACTCCTGGGGCTACCCCATGCCCCACCTCAGGGTCAGGCTTTGAACTTGGATCTGTCTGCTTCCAGTGAGCACACTCTTTTCTCTCTGCTGTGCAGAGTCAGGGAAAGCATCTCCACACAGGTCCACCGTGCAGGGCAGAGGCCAGGCAGACGCTGCCACTCTGACCCTCTTATCTGAGGAGCAGCCCTCCCTCACCTGTGACTCCTCTCCACTCAGCAGGCTCCTGTCTTTGCTGGCTCGCGCTGCCTCCCACCTCGCCAGCTCTCGGTGATAGAGATCAAACACACAAGGTGAGCAGCCACTGCCACAGCACTGGGAGGGCAAGGGCTCCACGGGCCGAAGCTGCAGCCAGGCTTCCTCCTCCTCCTCCTCCTCCTCCCCCGTCTCGTCCATCATCCGTGGGGCTTGGGTGGCCTGGGAGGGACAACTGGGTGCTCTTCCCAGAGCAGGTTTGACTTTGTGAGGCCAGAGGCCCAGGCCCTGCTCCTCCGTCAGCCTGAGAGAGGGAAAACATATGGGTTATACTCTGGTCATCTCTATTCTTCCTATTCTCCCTGAGGCCTGCAAGTGCCAAACTCTGTGTGAGCATCGGGACAGGGATGAATCAACCCTGAGATCTGCTGCCTGGCAGGGGAGGCAGACGGGACACAACAATCAGAACTGGCAACCAAGGTTTCCTGACTCTTCCTGTGCTTTCAGTGCTGGATTAAGCACTTTACACAGAAAACCTCATTGAATTTAAAAAATATTTTAAGTGATAGGGTGTCTGGGTGGCTCAGTCAGTTAAGCTTCCGACTTTAGCTCAGGTCATGATTTCATGGTTTGTGGGTTGAAGCCCCGCATCAGGCTCTGTGGTGACAGCTCCGAGCCTGGAGCCTGCTTCGAATTCTGTGTCTCCCTCTCTCTCTTTGCCCCTCCCCACTCGCACCCTGTCTCCCTCTCTCTCTCTCTCTCTCTCTCTCAAAAATAAACATTAAAATAAATAAGTAAATGATATTCAAATGCTAAAACACAGTACTTATGTATAATTTAGTAATTATAGAAATTATTAAAAAGGAAATTAAAATGTTTAGAAAAGAACACCTGTGTAACTACAACATGTTCAAGTACAAAGAGCCGTGCTAGCAACCCAGAAGCCAATCATGTGTCCCTTCCTGGTGACCTCCCATCCCCCACAAGGTAACCATCATCCTGACTTTTGGCATAATCATTCCCTTGCTTTTCAAAAGTAGTTTTGCCACTTTTGTGTGCAAACTTAACCACTGCAGTTCAGCTTTGCCCGGTTTTTACCTTTACGTAAACGGAATTATACCAACATATCCTTTTCTGTCTTCACTCAGTTTCTGTCTTCACTCAGGCAAGTCACCCACCAAATTGCTGCGTTTCATTTCATCTTTATAATGAGGCTAGTACTAGAGATGTCATTTTATAGGCGGAAAAACTGGAGGCGAGGTGGGGGGCGGGTTTTGTTTAATAACTTACCAAGGTCACATAGCTCCTAAAAGACAGGGACGTCCGTTTCTTGGTTACCAATCGCCTCCCACAATTCCTAACCTTTAAAACCTTTTCTACTTTTCCTGCTTCCCATGTCCATTTACACAGGGGCTTCCCATGGTCCCAGAGGATGTGCTTCCAGCCTCTCCCTACACCACCCATCCTCACACCTGCCACTAGCTCTTATCACACCAGTCTCCCACTTAAGCACGCTTTAATGGCTCCCCATTGCCTACTGGCTCGAATCCAATCTTCTTGCCTGGTGCCCCATGCTTCTTCTGATCAGAACTTGTCCACATTCTCTTACCGCTTGGTTTTAGAATGGCAGTCCCTCTGTGTGCAATACATCTTTCTCCTAATTTCTCTGAAATTTTGGTTTCAGAAAATTTGGTTCTACTGTTCGTGAGCTCTATGATTTCAGGAGGGTTGAGCAGGCTGCAACCCCCTTGAGGGCACGGATGGTGTCTTATTCTTCCTGTATTCTGCCACCAAGCACAAGCCTGGCATATGCAAGGCTCCAGTGAATGGTGAGTGCTCATTCAGTTTATAAATAAGGTCTGGGAGCCAGGCACAGTGCTAGGTGCTGAGATACAACAGATATAAATAGGACATGGGCTCTCTACATAAAGAGATAAAGCTTGCAGTCTAGCATGGTGTTACATCAATTCAACTCATTTTTATTTTGTGCTATGGACCAGGTATGTATTGTGAGTGAATGAAGTCTGGAGCCCTCTTTATGCTTTTTTTTTTTTTTTTAACTCCCGAAGTTTTTGCAAGATAACTGAGATAAGTAAAAGCTCTGTTAACTGTAAACTGCAATACAGCACGAGGGTTATTCCTATCAGTATTTGCCTTAAACTTACCTTCTCTGCGTCTTAATTACCCTACCTTCTTTGATGTTTTGGAAATCGGCAGAGAAGTTGGCCAAGTCCACCGTGAACTTTAAAGATCTGGTTCCTCCCTGCTCCTAGCCTCTACCTTTCCACTCTAAGAAGCATTAACTTTAAGCCAGGCCTTGACACCTGTTGTTGCCTCTGGCGAGATGACCTTTGGGTCTTCCTTAAAGGTCACCTCCTCTCAGAGGCCCATCCTGAACCTCCCCTTTCTCATGCCTGTCACATAACCTATTTGTTTCCACTATGTATTGATTCATTTACCACATATTTACTGCTGTTCTAGGTGCACGGGATAGAGCAGTGAGGAAACAAAACCCGCTGCACTCATGGAGTTTACATTCTAGTGGAAGAGAAGGTCATCAGACAAGACCCAAATGGAAAACACGGTATTTAGTGTTAAATGCTAAAAAGAAAAATAACTGGGGAAAAGAAATAGGAAATATACATGCGTGTTGCAATCGCTTATTTACTTTACTTGCTTTCTGCCCATAAACTCTTCATTCCATAGCTGTTTTATTCACCAACGCAAACCCAACGCTCACCACAGTGCTTGACCAACACCGCAAGCATTTGATAAACTGGTGTCGGTGCAAGGAGCAAAGAACATCTCCATAGCTCTGGGCTAGCTTCTAGGAGGCAGACCCAAGGAAACGGGAGGAAACTAACTCCCTCTTGACGCCGGGGAAGGGACGTGCAGTCGGATGCGGCGCTGGTGTAGTGGACAGGGCCACTCTCAGGCTCAGCGAGTGGCGCCGGTGAAGGCGCAGCAGCAGTGAGAAGTGGGTGGTGAGGCAAGGAAACTTCCAGCGCACCCACTAGGGGCGGGAGCTGTGCGGGCGCCCTTAAGCATTTCGATCCCTATTTTTACAGTAAGGGACATTGGGGCTCAGAGGAAAGTGCCCTGCCAAGCGTCAGCTGCCCGTAAGCAGTCAAGGTTACCTTAAATTCAGGTTTGAAATACTGGTGTTCTACCCCTAGTCCTATGCCAGCCTCTACCAAAACCACTCACCTACACACCCGCGCCTCTCCTCGAGAGGTTACTCCAGGTTCCGCCCTCTCCCGGGAGGCGGGAAGTGCCTAGCGGGTCTCACCTATGAGAAAATAAAAGTGGTCTGAGGGGTGGGGCAAGGCAGGGACATCTTGAACATTATTGGTTGAAGTGGATGCCAATCATAAAACGGGCCTTGGCATCTCGCCCCTTTCGCTTCCAGCAGGCTTTGCGCGCGGGAATATGGCGGCGTCCAGGTGGAGGTCTTGAGGAAACTAAGTCGGGATGGCGTTGGCGTCGGGGTCCGCGAGGCGTGCACTGGCTCGCCCTGGGCCGCTCGGTCTTGGGGGCTGCGGGACCCCGACACGCGGGGCGTACGAGTGGGGCGTGCGCTCCACGCGGAAGCCCGAGCCTCCTCCCCTGGACAGGGTGTACGAGATCCCTGGACTGGAGCCCATCACCTACGCTGGGAAGATGCACTTCATGCCCGGGCTGGCGCGGCCGGTCTTCCCACCCTGGGACCCTGGTTGGACGCACCCAAAGTTCCGCCGCCCAACCCCGATTCACGAGCAGCCGCTGTACAAGGATCGGGCCTGCTACGTCTTCCACCACCGTTGCCGCCTCCTCGAGGGTGAGACCCTAGGACCAGCAGGAGGGACCTTGTTCCTCCGCCCAGCACCGACCCCGACCCTCTGTGGCCTTAGTCAAGACCTTGAAACTTTGTGGGGCTCGGTTTCTTTTGCGAAATGGGGCCGGTAGTGATTACGTCTTCTGAGGGTTTCAGGGTTAAGTGGGATGTGAAGCGCTGTGCTTGTGTGAGCGAATATTAGGTTGAGTGGCGAGGTGAAAAGACCTGGTTTCTGCCCTAGCCGTGCCTCTATCTAAATCTCAGTCATTTGGGGCAAGTGGCTGAACCTTCCAGAGCCTCTCTTTTCTGTGAACTGAGTGGTTTTGACTAGTTGGACCACACTGACCCTTGCAGCTCTTAACACCCTGGACACATAACTACATTGAAGAAATGGTGGAGGGAGTTTATAGTGGAAAGTCGTAGCTGAAAGCGTGCTTAATCGCCTGGCCTATGGCCTCATTTCCCAGGCTTGGTGAATGTAACAGAGAGGGATGTGATTTGCCCAGAGATGCCCTGTGGGTTAATAGTGAAGCCAGGGCTACGTATCTGGTTTCCTAGATCAGTGTCCTTTGTCAAAGGTCAGAGCTGAGGTGTTCTCAAGGAAGGGATTTGGACCTAAAAGCCATCTAGCCTATTTCCCCCACCTCCCCACCTCATTCTCACTCAGAGCAGGTCAGAATGACTGAGCTGAATGAAACCAGTCTGTGTGTCTAGAGCAGTACCAGAAATTCTTTTACAGGGTCCGTGGGGGATGGGAGGGCTTCTTTTATTGAGTCACTTTCCATATATATATATATATATATATATATATATATATATATATATATGTTTGTTTTTTTAAGTTTATTTTGAGAGAGACATAGTGCCAGCTCGTGGTGGGGGGAGGTGGAGAAGCGGTGGGCAGGGGGGTGGGCAGCAGAGAGAGAGAGAGAGAGAAAGAGAGAATATCCCAACCAGTCTTCTCACTGTCCGCGCAGAGCCAGACTCAGGGCTTGAATTCACGAACTGGGAGATCACAACCTGAGCTGATATCAAGAGTTGGATGCTTAACTGACTGAGCCACCCATGTGTCCCCCCTTTCTGTATTCTTGCCTGTATTCTTGCCTATTCTTCCTTAGTCCCCAAATTACTGTGCAGATTCTGGTTCTAAAAACACAAAATGGTCAGGTTCAGTGGGAGCAGTATTTTTCAAGGAGTAGTTAAGAAACAAAGACCTGGCAGGATTTTCGGACTAAGCCAGAGAATAAATCCTTGATTTGACAAAAACTTAAGTCAACCAGCCAGTCTCTTAAGCCCATCAGACCCATTCCTGAAAACTGACTTTACAGCATCTAAACACTTCCACTGCCCTACCAAGGTGTTATGATGGACCTCACAAGACTTGGTACCCTTGAGTGACCCCGGGAACATTACCAGGCTTTAGGGTAGACAGACTCACGTTGTCCTCCCCACCATCACTTTCGGGGTGTGTAACTTGAAGTAAATTCCTTAGTCTCTGAGTTTCATAAAATCCATCCTATAATGGATTCCAGATGGATCTCCTCCATTCCATCAAATCACATCCAACTTGTAGATAAAGTACCTGGCACAGGTAAACGGTGATGCTCAGTAAATGGCATCTGTAATTATTACATATTATTCGTATTCTAGTGAGCCATAAAAATCTCTATTTTTTTTTTTTTTTTTTGAGAGAGCGAGCGGGGAAGGGACAGAGGCAGAGAGGAGAGAGAATCTTAAGCAGCCTCCATGCCCACTGGAGAGTGCAGCGAGCCCATCCTGGGACTTGATATCATGACCTTAAGATCATGACCTGACAAGAGCTGGATGTTCAATCAACTGAGCCACCCAGGTGCCCCCAAATCTCAATTTTTTTAATTAAAAAAAATCTTTTTTTAAAATTTTTTCAAGTTTAAGAAACAGTGGCAGTGTCAGAACTAAAATTCAGGTTACCTGACTCCCACTCAGGGCTTTTTCTGGTGCACCACAAAATCCAGAAGTTGTATTTTTAAATGTTTGTATTTCTCAAGGCCTGCAAGGCTGAAAGTGAAAAGTCCCATTGCCCTTATAGCATTTCATTTATTAGCACAAAGGAAATTGCCTGAAGGTGTCTCCCCCAAAGTACCCTAGGCTCCATTTAATCCCAGACATAGCTTTTAAATGAAGATCTATCTCTGAAACAGTGGTGTTTTCCCATCTGGGATGAGTAGCCTGCTACCCAAAGCAGTCACCAGCCCACTGTCAGGGCTTTTCCAATCAGGGATTTTGGTGTGGGTTAATAGAAGGGATCTAGGATTTGAAATGTTGGCATCCGTCGATCTAGTCCCAGAGTCTAGAGTCTGAATCTTGCAGGCAACAGACAGACACTTTCCTGCAAGATTTAGCCTTATGACCCCAGCCATCTTAGCTGCTGTTTGAATTCCTCCTGTGCAGGCATCGACTGCCTCAGTCAACTGTTGACCATCCTTAGATAGGCAGTCATTCCTGAAGTTGAGTTGAAATTTGGTGGTCCTGGCGTTCACTCTTATTTTAGTTCTGACTCCTCAGATGTCACAGTACAAATCCTGTCTCTCTCAAGACAGACGTTTCCCTAAGATGCTATTGGCAGACTTAAGCAATTCTTATTGAATCACCTTTTTTGTTTTTTTGGTTTTTGTAACTGATTACCCCAAAGGTGTAAAGCAGGCCCTGTGGCTAACCAAGGCCAAATTAATAGAAGGCCTTCCCAAGAAAGTGCTTAGCCTTGTTGACGATCCAAAGAACCACATAGAGAACCAAGATGAACGCATTCTGAATGTGATCTTTCACGCCCGTCTTTGGCACTCCACTGAAGACACCCCCAAGAGAGAGACCTACTGGTGAGTTTCCCCCAAGTCAATAAGATTTCCAGTCAATGGATCTTGGGAGTCAACCTGTTGCTTTACATCTCCAAATGTTTGTTCTTTCCTCCAAGCCCAGTCATTGTGGACAGTCTGATACAGCTGTGTAAATCCCAGATTCTCAAGCATCCCTCTCTGGCCAGGCGGATCTGTGCCAAAAACTACACGTTATCCACCACCTGGAATCGAGGTTAGTCATCTTGGTCTGTATTTTATCTTTCTACTTTTAGCCTGACTACCAGCTCACCACCACCGCCTCCATACCTGTGCTCATTTCCATCCTTCACAGACCAATTTGTAGGCTCAGACACCTCCTCCTATCGTTAGCCACAGGCCAGTCTTTTTGGTTTTAGTCACTTCTTCCCAAGACTTAATTCAACCATATCTATCTATTGAGTGCCCATGAGTGCCTAAATGTTGAAGGTAAGAAGTGATGAAGCACAGTCTATCTCTGCCTTCACAAAGCTCATACTGGATTGCAAGAGCCTTCTTACCCCATTCATGCTTTCTTCCTTTTCCAAATCCATTTGCCACGTAGCTGCCAGAGTGATCTTTCTAAAGCGCACTTCCCTCCCCTGTTTCAGATCCTTAAGTGTCTCCCAGGAGCTTAAGCCATTTATCATAGGATCCAGAGCCGCTGTGATGTGGCCACCACCTAGTCTTTCTAGTCTTACCTCCTTCTCTGCTACCCCCACCTTCAGCCCCATCCCCGGGCCAAATTTTTTTTTTAATTTTTTTTTTTTAACGTTTTTTATTTATTTTTGAGACAGAGAGACAGAGCATGAACAGGGGAGGGTCAGAGAGAGGGAGACACAGAATCTAAAACAGGCCTCAGGCTCTGAGCTGTCAGCACAGAGCCCGATGTGGGGCTCGAACTCACGGACCGCGAGATCGTGACCTGAGCCGAAGTCGGCCGCTTAACCGACTGAGCCACCCAGGCACCCCTATCCCCGGGCCAAATTTACACTTCAGCCACCTGGAGCTTTTTGGCATGAAACTTTGACAGCTTTTGCACTGTGCTGTACATTCTGTGTGGAATGTTCTTTTCTACTTTCCTCCTTTGGTTAAATTCTACTTGTCTGCAAGGCCCCAGCCCCCTTCCTATGTGAATGCAGAGATTAGCTAGTTCTCTTCTGTGCTTCTTATGCCAATCATGCCTATTTTTATTAGAGCATGTATTACACTGTATTGGAATTCTCTAATATCTAATATCTGTCCCACTAGACTGAACTTCTGATGGCAGGGACCTTGCCTTACTCATTTTTGTCTGCTGTGTCTTAACAGTTCATGGCACATGATAGGTGCTGACTGAAGGGATGGGCAGATGATTACCGCGCTGAGGGGTTTCAGGGATGTTCAAAGCACACCAGTGTTGTGATTGGTGGAATTCTGGAGCAGGGAAACCAGCTCTGGAATGATTTTGGGATTTTCAGGACATCTACTTGGTCAGGTTTCTCCAGCTTGCCCCTTTGAGTATGGACTTTCTGGCACGGAGTCAGCTTTGCAGAGGTAATGGCACCACTAAGGAAATTAGTGATCCTCATTAATAGAGGAGTACTTGTTGGCCCATCATCAAGTATTACCTCTAATTAAACTGCCCCATTTGGAGCTGTCACTGGAGGAGGGATGTGGAGGGAATTGAATTGGAAACCACACTAGAGTGGTCTGTGGGGAGAATCTAAAACCCAAGGTTAGGAGAGGTCCGGGCACATTTATCTTCCTTGCAGATTATATGTGAGGAAACAGGAAATACTTTAGGAAACTCTTCTTGAGGTGTGGGTATGATGTACTTTAACAAGCAGATCAGAGTTTATCCATCCACAGATGTAGTATCCCTGTTTTACATACCCAGTGAGGGAGACCACACGCTAATTATATGACAGCGCTCTTGGCCAAACCAGCTTTTAGACATAGAAGATCATTACCCTTGATCTGTTACCATCACATTATGATTTGACTGTTTCTAAAAACCCAAAGCAGAGGGAGATTTGCCTCCGTGGAGAATCTTCAGGAGGCCATTCTCAGGGAGGCATTCAGGCACATTTTGCCTGGTGGCAACGCAGCTTCCCGTGGGGACCTCCGTGAAGGGCATCCGCACATGTTCACGGTGGCAGGTTTGCTGATTAGTCCGATGCGAGTTTGTTTCCTCATAAACTTGTGTCTCCATGTAGCAAATACGCTGATCCGACCTAGGTGAGGCTTTCTGACTGGCACAGTTTTTTCACTGTCAGCTGTTGAAGACAACTTGGCCCTTTTCCAGAGTTTAATAAAGCCTTTCTCCTCAGCCTCTGGTCTCAGTCCCTCTCCCTCCCTCCCTCCCTCCCTGCCACAGCACGCTCTAGTCACCTGGATTTGTCTCCTTAAACTCTGCCGTGGAGGAGCACACTTCTGTGCCTTTGCACAGGTTATTCTTCCTTAACCAAAATGTTTTTCCTTCCCTTTCTTTGCCTGGGCCAACTGTTAACTAACCAAGGGCAGTTTTGCCCTCTAAGGGAGATGTGGCAAGGTCTGGAGACATTTTTGATTGTCATGACTTGAAGAGCGGGGAGGTCTGCTGGCATCTAGGGGGTACGGGTGAGGGATGCTGCACAGGACAGTTTCCCTCACCGAAGAATTATCCGGTCCAAAATGAGAATAGTGCCACAGTTGAGAAGTTCTGCTCTTATCCATCCGTCGGAAGCTAGTTTGAAGGCACACCACTTTCAGAAGGATTCTCAGACCTATGAGAGGAGGCCGGCTTTCCCCACCTCTACTGTCTCTGAATATGGCTCATACTTTTGTATGCACCTTACCTGGTGAGCTTCTCGAGAGCAGAGGGTAACTGTCATTCATTTCTGAGTCTCCAGTGTAGAGCAGGTGCTTGGGAACATCTGTGTGGGGCAGCCCTAACCTAGAGAGCCTGCCGGGCCTCAGGGCTCGTTGGCCAGGGAACACAGGAAGAAGAGTGCATCAGTCGATCCCCTTCTCAAGAATCCCCGGGTTAACACTTAACCAAAGTTTTGTTTTCTGCAATTAGGCTGATCAGCTAGGACAGTGGTAAGACTTGAGCATGGCAGGGTGAAGGCTCTAGACTTGGCTGAGCTGAGGTAAGGCTTTAGACCAGGGTAGACTAATTGTCTTTCTCCCCTTTTAGAGTCTTTTCTCCTTCAGGTCCGTGGTTCTAGCGGAGCCCGACTGAATACCAAGGATCCGCTGCCCGCCATCGCCTCCAAGGAGGAGGTTGAAGCTACTAAGAATCATGTTCTTGAGACTTTCTATCCCATATCACCCACTATTGATCTTCAGGAATGCAGTGTTTATGATGTGAAAGACAACACAGGTAAATGTCAAAGCCTTGCATTTCCAGGAAGCATGGAGATGAGGGTCGTGCTTTTTCTGAAGGGAAGGGATATATTGAATGCTTACTAAGTCTGCGCTGGGTGCCTCATGCGCGTTTTCTCCTAAGAGCCATGTAGCAGCCTTTGTGCCAGGTACTGTTGTCCCCATTTTGTAGGCAAGGAAACGAGACTCAGGGAGGTTAAGGGGTTCAGTTCAAAGGCTGACTTTGCTTTTGACCTCTGAGAGGTAACTGTTGCATCAGAGTTGGAATGGGTATCTTTGGGGGGCCTTTTGGCCAGGCACCAGGTGTTTCCTTTATTCACACGTCCCTTGAGAGACACCCTTCTCTCTATGCACCCTGTAAACTCTGGCCAACATTCTGCTAGGACTGAGGAAGCCCCACAGGCCTCAAATAGGGCTGTTCATCTAAGCTCCATCGAATAAGGCACCACCATCTCCCTAGGCAGCCAAGACAGAAATGAGGGTGTCAGGCTGGGCAGGCCCGCTGTTCATGCCATCCAGTCCGTCCCTGTGAGGTGTAGTGTCTTCCTCCCAGCCTCCCGTCATCTCCACAGTGACAACCTCCAGCAGCCCCGCCCACTCTCGGCCAGCCTGTTGCCACAGCCTCCCAGCTGACCGGTCTGACCTAGGCTGTTTTCTGTCAGTCCCTCTGGTTCCCGGTTCCAGAGGCACCCTTCTGAAGCAGATTCCGTCCTTCCCTCCATGCCCACCTCCCCGTTGCCTGTTGGGTAAAGTTGGAACTCCTCAGCTTATCACATGAGGGCCTCCAGGCCCGGCCTCGGCCCCTCTCTCCAGCCACCAACCTTACTTGTGTCTCCCCCGTACCCCGCAGACCCTCCGTTATTCCAGCTACGTGTAACACACGGAGCCCTTCTCACCAGAGGCTCCGGCACGTCCTCTCCCTGAGATTTGTGACCGTCCACCTCTTTTTGCCTTCACCTCAGTAGTTCATCTGTCACAGTTCATCTTCGGAATCTCTTCTTCCCAGAAATGCTGTGAGGTCTTCCAGCATCGTCAGAGGCCTTTCATCTGTCCTTCCCCTGCCCCTGGCTCACCCCATATCTTCACATGTCCTCCGTGTGGAGATGGTCACTTTTTCCGTCTGCTTCCCCTCTAGACTGAGCCTCTCAAAAGTAGTGGCAGGCTGCACTTGGCTGCTGTTCCTGGTGCATGTCTCAGTCTGGGCGCACGGGGAGGGCCCACCAAAGTGCCCACGGGAAGTCTTGTCTGTCTGAAGCAGCGCTTGCCTCTGGGATTTTCTTTTTTCTTTCTTTCTTTCTTTTTCTTTCTTTCTTTCTTTCTTTCTTTCTTTCTTTCTTTCTTTCTTTTTTCTTTTCTTTTCTTTTCAGAGAGGGCACAAGGGAGCAAGGGGCAGAGAGAGAATCCTAGGAGGGGCAGAGAGCAAGAGGGGACGGTGAGAGAGAGAAGTAGGGCTCACCCGAAGCAGGACTTGTGCTCACCTGATGCAGGACTCGAACTTATGAACCCTGAGATCATGACCTATGAGCCAAAGTAAGATGCTTAACCTACTGAGCCACCCAGGCGCCCACCTCTGGGATTTTCATAGCCAGTGTCTTCCCGGCCTCTTTCTTGCTCCTTTTCACACCTGCTTTCACTGAGCCAGATTACTTGTTCCGGAAGCTGCCAGCCTACCCAGGGTTTACTCCTAGCAGTGCAGGGGATGAGAATGATGGCCTGGCAGGGTTGTATGGCTGGGATAACAAGGGCTAAGCCTTGATTCTCAGTGCCAGTGTTTGCAGCTCACTTGTGAGGTGTGAAGTGAGTTATTCATTGCTAATAATGAAGTGTGGAATTTCGTAAACGATTTGCTTTTAAAAATATAATTAGCGGGGCGCCTGGGTGGCGCAGTCGGTTAAGCGTCCGACTTCAGCCAGGTCACGATCTCGCGGTCTGTGAGTTCGAGTCCCGCGTCAGGCTCTGGGCTGATGGCTCGGAGCCTGGAGCCTGTTTCCGATTCTGTGTCTCCCTCTCTCTCTGCCCCTCCCCCGTTCATGCTCTGTGTCTCTCTGTCCCAAAAATAAATAAACGTTGAAAAAATATATGTATATAATTAGCGTAGATTTCAGGTTTCCTTCTACTGACATCATTGTCACCTATGTGCTTGAATGAGCGAGAAAGGGGTGTTGTTAGAGCTAGCATGCAGGAATCACCTGGCACAGGTTGGCAACATTTTCAGTAAAGAGATAGTAAATAGTTCAGGTTTAGCAGGCCACAGATGGTCTCTGTGACAGCTACTCCGTAGACACTGTATAAATGACTGGACATGGCTACGTCCCAGTATAAACTTTATTTTCACAAATGGGAGGGGCCAGATGTGGCTGGCAGGCTGTAGTTTGTCATCCCCCGAGCTGTAGGGATAACATCTGCCTTTACTGAGTCTGTAGTGCCTGGCATGGAGCTAAGATCGGGTGACATTCCTCAGGCTTTGGGACAGGCTGATCATCCTTTCCACCCCTCCACATGATTATGTACCTTGCAGGATTCCAGGAGGGCTATCCTTACCCCTATCCCCACACCTTATATTTCCTGGAGACCGCCAGTTTACGACCACACCGCCTTCAACCAGATCACCTGCGGGCCAAGATGATCCTGTTTGCCTTTGGCAATGCCCTGGCTCAGGCCCGGCGCCTCTATGGGGTATGTATGTGGAGAAGACCTCCAAGGTACTTGACGTGTTGTTGGCCTCCTGCTTACGCTGCTCACGGAAAGAAGGGAGGCACAGGGGGGATTCCTTGCTTGACTGAGGAGTTTCAGGGAGAGGCACTTCCACTCACCCCACAGGGATAAACTGACATCTGTCGGGGGCCTACGGTGTGCCTGTGTTTTTACATAAGATACCTCATTTGTTGATCAAAATAGCCCACGAGGTTTCTTCGTCATCCCCGTTTCCCAAGTGATGCCACCAAATACAGCTTGTCCAGCATTACACACAGTGAGTGGGGGAGAGAGGACCAGAACTAGGTGCACCCAGCGCCTACAGCTTCAGTTACTTGTGCTCTGGGACGCCGCCTCGGTTCTCTGATACCAGACCTGGAGCACAAGGCTCCTTTGGGCAGGAGGAAGGAGAGCAGTAGAGGTGGTGCAGACCTGCCTGCCAAGTGAGGGTGGGTTCTGGGGACCCAGATGCCATTTGGTGATAGCCCCTTGATTCTGAGAGAGTGTCTCAGACCTGGATGGTGTAGCGTGCAGGCTGAGTAGTTGTCCCACAGAGCTAGCCCCCACATTGGTGAGAGCCTGGCTGGGAGCAAAGGCCTCCCGGGAGGGAGTAGGGAATGGCAGTAGGGGATTCCCTGAGCAGGCCCAGGACACTGGATCCTGGGGAGTCGGGGAGGAGTCGTATTAGGAGGAGTGCTGAGAGTTGCTGCCAGCTCCCAGGTCTGAGGCCCCCCCCGGAGGAGTGAAACTCACAGTGTTCTGTTTCCCATCCTTCTTGGTCTAGGAACTAGGTGGGTTTGTGGAGGTGTGGTTAGCCAAATGAGATAGGGAGTGGAATGGACCTTGCCTAGATTGAACATTTGCCACGTGCCAGATGTTTAGTTAGGATTCTTTGTGTCAGTGTTTCTCAAAGTGTGGTCGTGGATTAGCTGCATGAGCATCATCTGGGAACTTGGTGGAAATGCAAAACTGCATCAGAAACTGGGGATGGAACCCAAGTAACCAGTGCTGTGAGAAGCCCTCTGGGTGATGCTGGTTTAAGCTCAAGGTTGAAAACCACTGCATTGTCAGATCCCTGTAGCAACCCCCTGAGCAGATGCCGTCAGCTTCATGTTACAGATGAAGAAACTGAAGCTCAGGGAGGCTAGGTAACTTTGCCAGTGTCACACAGCTAAGAGATTAGCCACTGTCACATCTTCATGTGACTTTCCAATCCTTGAGGGTTGTTGTCTTTATTCCCATTCTCTGACTGCATACTCATGAAGGCTCTGGACGGTTAGGTGACTTGCCCAAGATCCCACAGCTGTCGAGTGAGGAAGCTGGCATTGGAGCCCTGATCCCTCCAGCTTCAAAGGACATGCTGCCTCTCGACTCTGGGGCCGGGGAAGGAAGCAGACAGTCACATGCCAGGTACCAGGTCTGCAAGCTCGTCATAGCGTCTGTGCCAGCTGTTGCCAGCAGAGCCCGGGTAGCAAGGCTGATGCTAATTGCCACCCAGTTGGGTAGGAGAGGGGACCTCCCCACCCCCTCCAGGTACAAATTATTCCTGGGGATGTGAAGTTGAGCAATTATGGGAAGAGCCTCCATGTAAAGGGTAAAATTGCTGAGAAATTTATGTACTACCTGCAGTTTTATTGATCTGTAGAGGGAGATAAGAGTCAATACAGAATTCTCAGCTAACACTTAGAGGTACTTTTCTTTTTATTTATTTCTCGTGCAGCGAAGAACAGGTATTTCTAAGGCCAGCAGTCCCGGTGTGGCCCACACTGAGGTCTGACATTAGCTATTCCTAATGTCGCATTCAGCCCGGAGGGGTGAACGTAGGCAGCATTTTTGAATCCAGGATGCTCTGCTTCATGGGGCTTGCCCGTTGGATCTCTGTCCCATGGGTAGTCGTCACCAAACTGGACTCTGCGCAAAGTCTCAGTGGTGTGAACATAGAATTTGTCATCCATGCTGGGACGCTACCAGGGGTGCAGAGAGGTACTAGTGTCAGATACAGTGGGGCGCTAGGTGTCAGTCACAATGGGGTTTTAAGTGATTTCGTAGCTTGGGGTCTGATCCTGGCTCACGTCTCGTGGGTAACCTGGAACAGATTATACCACCTCTCTGACCCTCATCTGTGAACTGGGAATAGACTGCTAGAATCATGAGATTACAGGTGACTCTATGTAAAACTGATATAATGCCAGGCACGCGAGAGGCTTTCAGTAACTGGTTGCTGCTGTTCTTATTATTACCAAGGGGCACTAATTGAGGAGCATTAGCAAATGTGTTGACTGGGGAAAACCTGGTTCCGACACAGTGCTGTGGACACTCCAGGAATCTGACACGTTCTGGAGTTGCGTCGGGAGCACGAAGCCCAAGTAAGGCAACTAACTGCAGGCTTAGAGCATTCCAGGGTGCCAGGCCCTCAGGAGCAAGGCAGAAGTGGAAAGTGAGCATGCCGGAGCGTGGGCCAGTCTGCGTTCGGCGCCACACGTCTGTGTGACTTCAGATAAGTCACTTGCCTTGCTGAGTCTCGGTTTCCTCATCTGTCAAGTAGAGTGAGAACTGAGTGAGGTTATTATAGATGTTCACTGACCCTCCAGGTTAACGTTCGATGGAACTGATGTCACTGCCGTTACCATCACATAACACCATGGGTTTGAGGGATTTCTTGTTAACTTCCCAGCTCACCTTCCTGTACTCTTGCCGCTTGCCCAGTCATCACCTCCCAGCGGCAGGGATTATTCCGTGTGCTTAACCATGAGATGCCACGTCAGCAGAGCCAGGCTGGGGGAGGGAGGGCTGGCCTCGTTCTGGATGGTGCCCTCAACTTACTCTGTTTTCATGGCCCCGTGGTGGAACCCTTAAATGGGAGCAGACGTTTGTTGTAAAGGCCAGAACTAGAAGCCGCCTGTTCTGTGCTGTTCTTCACACCCCAGCGTTTCTGGTTTGATTTACTTGTCCCCTTTTCCTCTCAGAGTGACACTAAAGTTTTGGAGCAGCCGGTAGTTGTGCAGAGCGTGGGCACCGATGGACGTGTCTTCCAGTTCCTGGTGTTACAGCTGAACACCACAGACCTGGCCTCTAACGAGGGCGTCAAGAATCTGGTCTGGGTGGACTCAGACCAGCTCCTCTATCAGCATTTTTGGTGTCGCCCAGTGATCAAAAAGAAGGTGGTGGTGGTAAGTCCAGCCATCTCCAGTCTTGTGATTGGATCGGGGCTGTGACTCAGTTTCCCCAGAGTGAGCCAGGGGTAGAGTTGAAGGGATGCTTGCGAGTGGGACCCTGGCTTTAGGAACTTCCTGCCCAGGATCTCTACCTGGAGGGCTACTTTAGCCCTGCCTGTCACCTAAAATGGCACCTTCCACCCTGGGCCCTCCCTGGCTCTCCCCTCCCGCTTCCCCCTGCCCCCCTCCACACCCGGCTCCTCACGGCACCCTGCGTGCCCAGCTGCTAGCCTGGGGTCTTAGTAGGAGCTGCTGCTTTTGTAAAGGAGGCTTCTCCCTCTGCCCCCATTTCTTTCATCTGGCCATCCCCTCCTTGTCCTTCCAGGTTTAGCATAAGGACCCAGCACCCCACTGCCAGCCTCACTTAAGTGTCTCGTGTGGGTCCCATAGCCCCCGTGTTTCCCCCATCATAGCACAGTCCTGCTGCTGTTCTGCAGTCAGCTGTTTGTAGGTTTTTCTCCTCCATCAAACTGAGCTCTAAGCTCTTCGGAGGCAGGGCCTGTGGACGAGGCATTCATTCCTTCATTTCATTCCAAGGACACGGGATTCTTCCGGTGGCTCATCACTACCGCACCTCAGTGCTCCACTGGCAGAGTGTAGGCCTGCTTCCTGTGCAGTGGGCGGCGGCGGTGTCTAAAATTAATGCTGTAATGTCAGGCAGTGATAAGCACTCTGAAGAGACAAGAGCGCATCGGGGGCTGCGAGAGAGCAGAGTATAGGGGTGCTGCTGGGTCTGCGGCTGGGGGGTCCCGCGTGGGCCTGAGCAGACGTGCTGTGCGGAGCTGGTATCGGCCCCTCGAATAGCATCGGTGCGGCAGCCGCATAGTTACGTCCGTCTCTTGTACCTGTCGGTGCTGCTTCTGCCCTGTAAACCCCTCCCCCGTCCGGGCCCTTCTCTTCGGCCCCAGACACCGTTATCTGTCACCTGCAGCCACACCCGCTACCCTTGCACTCTCTGCCCTTAACCCTGCTCTCCTTCTCATCTCTGGGTCCTCCCTTCTAGAACACTGACTTAGTGCCAGACACATCCTGGTTGCTCAGATGGCTCCTCGGTGCCTGTCTAGTTCAGCTCCTAA
Organism: Herpailurus yagouaroundi; assembly: GCF_014898765.1. NCBI lineage: Eukaryota > Metazoa > Chordata > Mammalia > Carnivora > Felidae > Herpailurus > Herpailurus yagouaroundi. The sequence goes on from NW_024412388.1 coordinate 43,998,081, forward strand.
CCCAATCCCGCCCCCTAGCACAGACCCTGGGCTCCAGCCTCACCCTTCTCTTCCCTCCTCTGCACTGGCACATGTACTCTCTGTGACGCCGCCTGCCTTTTGTTCTGCCTTCCTGGCCCACTCTCCTTGCCCTTTAATACTCATTCATACCTGGTCTCTTCCATGTATGGGAGTCAGTGAGTCATCTCCCCTGCTTCCTGCGCATCATTTCCCTACTGCTGTGAGGCCTGTCACCGTTTATTGTCCCTGTTCGAACACCCAGCCGCAAGCTCCTTGAGGGCAGAGCCAGATTCAAGCCTCCGTTGGGTTTCTAACACTTGGCATAGGCCCAGTACAGGAGAAGGGGCCTGATCTGTGTGTGTGGATTAGTGAGGGATTATCGTCCCCCAGAACGGAAAGGGTCAGCAGACCATTTGTTCACCGTGGTTGAGGTGAGAGGGATGAGGCGTGAGGGCGGTGCCCACTGACGAACTGGCTGAAAGCACTATGAGCGCATCACGTCCACCAACCCAGCCCCTCCGTCCTCTCTGTACCAGCTCCCTGGTGCCGCTTCTTGGTCCACGAGAGGAAGAGACTGGGATTATCCAGGTCTGAGGGTTTACATAAAACCTACCTTTGTTTTCATTAAACCTAGTAGCAGGATCCTAACGGGCTGTGTTTTTTTCAGGAACCTGTTGGGCCAACTGGTTTCCAGCCAGAGACATTCAGGAAGTTTTTAGCTCTGTATTTGCATGGTGCCGTGTGAGCCAAGGACCGCTCTGAGTCTGAAGCCCCCTTGCCCCTCCCGTGGAAGATCCTGCATCCAGGGCAGTGACTGCCCGGAGCCTGAGTGCTCCCTTGTCCCCTGGTCTGGATGCCAATAAAGAGCCCTTGAGAGGCACTGGAGCCTGTGCCCGGTGTGGGGTGCTGTCAGAAGGGTCGCCTGTGGCTGCGTGTAGGTGGCGTCCTGAGCAGGTGCTGTCCTGGCAGCCTGACTGCCTGGCCTTAAGCTCAGCTCTGCCGTGGTCCATTTTGACTTTAGAGAAGAGCCTTTGTCTCTTTGAGTTTCACCTTCTTCACCTGAAACTTGAGGATAACGTGACCTCCTTGTTCTTCTGAAGACCGTAGAGGGTGTGCACCTAGCATCTGCCACGTAACAGGTGCTCTCTGACACTTGGGCGATCTTACGGGACTCCTTGAATTGTGGGCTCATTCCATAATGACTGCGGGAAATCTGAAGAGAGTATTCATTGTAGGTTTCTCCTTAGCATCCGGGTTAATGGAATACATCTGTGGTTCAGCTGGCCTCTATTCACATAGCATCCAGGTCCTGCTCTGGGCCCGGCACCTTACACACCGCATCCTATTTACTCCTCACACAGCTCTTGCAAGGTCAGTGTTTCTGTATTCACGAAAGACGCTGGGTGCCTACCGTGTGCTGGGCAGTGTTCTGGGCCCTCAAAATAAGGGACCTCAGATAGTATAAGGTCACCTAGGTCACACAGCTGGTGGTGTAGGTCACCGGGAAACTCATCGAGACAATCTGCAGGTGAGTTTGGGGAGGGCCTCAAGGACTAGCACCTTTGGGGAGTGGTGGCGGCATCGCCGTGCAGAGGGGTCTGAGCCCGGTGACTGCACCTGAGGTCTCGGCCGGCTCCCAGTTCCGTGGGTGGCAAGGAGGTGAGCCTTTCTTCAGACGCCACCAGTCTGTCGCCATCGTTGGCTGGCTATACACCGCTCCCCTGCGTGGGAGAGACGGGTTGGGTAGCCTCTTTGGGCAGAGTGCAGTTCCCAGAGGGACTGGGCTGAGAGCCGTTCGCCACGGAAGCAGGTGGGCCTTCCCTGCTGCCTGCCAGAGGGCCTCTGGGGAGCGAGCTGGAGCAGCGTCACCGCCACCAGAGCTGGTAAATGGCAAAGCGGGACGCCAGCCCTGTGTGTCTAGCCCCCAGGCTCGTACTCTGTCTGCTTCGCAACTTGCCTTCTCGGCTTGGTGGGATGGTGGCGACTGCTTTGAAGCCAGGCTGGGTGGGCCGAAGCCCCTGGAGTCCGGTGGGAGGCGGGGGTGGGGGCAAAGCCAGCCAACTCGGGCGTGGGAAGGAGGCTGCGAGTCAGCAGAGGCGAGGCTGCCAGTAGATGACCTTGCAGCTCAAGGACTGCCCTGGGAGAAGCCGGTGCTGCAGGCCGGGCTGGGTGGCGGGCCCTCCTCACAACCCACCTTGAGTGAGCAGTCCTAGCGGCTGGCCTTGGTGTCCCCCGTGGAGCTCAGAGCTAAGTCCTGGGCGCCCACTGCGCTCTCAAGTCCCACGCACCTCATGTGCAAGGTAAGGCAGGCGGGACTTGGTGGGTTTTATCCTCCCTCTACAAATGGGGAAACTGAGGCTCAGAGTATGTATAGTGTGAGGAGCTGGAAAGCTCCTATGTGAGGACAGCTATCCTTTCCACAGAGATGTATCCACTTCTCCAAATCTCAAATGCCTGCTTCCCTCGGCCTCACCACCTGCATCCAGGGTGGGCTTGCTGCCCAGAGTTAAGAGCCAGCCTGTCAACAGCAGCGCAGCCCCTTCTAGCTGTCACCCTCCCCCCGAAACACACGTGTGCGTCCATGGGTTTCCTCATCCCCAGCCGGGCCACCATGGAAGACTAGGTCAGGACTGGGGACTGAGCCCTAAGGTTCCCCACTACAGAACTCTTCCGGGGGCAGTCCAGCCCATTTTATAAATACCTGCTGTGTGCCTGGCCTCGTGCTGGGAACCAGAGACACAGAATGAGCCCTGGTCTCTGTTCTCCAGGAGCTCCCAGTTTGCTGGCAGACACTGACAGCAGTTGGCCTCTGGATCCACAGAAAGAGGAAGTTGTGAAGGCCACCCACCTGGGCCCATAGGTGACAGCATGCAGGGGAAGGTGCAGGGGTGACTACTCAACAAACATCCGGTTACTCCATGAGAAACTGAGTGCCTGCTTGGCGATTCTGGGGACACGGAACACTTGGATATTGGCTCCAGCTTTGAGGAGCCTAGCTGCTGGGGGCCACAGGCTGAGGGGTGGTGTGGGAAGGTGCTTGGTGTTCTTACCCTATAAGCAGAGGTGTGCAGGGAGGTGCAAAGCAGGATCCCACTGCAGGCTGGGCCCTTTCCTCCCTACCGGGGCACCCATGACCTGGGTTCGCTTCCAGCTTGGCACCCCCATACCGTGGCTCCCACCTGCCCGAGTCCTGCCTGGGAATGCCAGGTGACGGCAAGGGTAACAGGTGGCTGCTTGCTCATCACCACCTCCTTTGCCCAGCACTGGGTTGGCACGTGGCAGAGGCTCCCTGCTGGTGGAACAGAAACTTCTTCAGAGGTCTGAGTGCAGGTCAGTCCCAGCCTGAGTATCCTCTTCCAACGGTGAGGGCTGCCCAGTTGTTCAAAGGTGTCTGCTGAGGAAGAGCCTAGAAACCTGATTCCAAGCTGAGGGAAGGGCAAAATGCAAGCTTCTAGATCCTCCCATCACACCCATTTGGACTCTGCACCTGCCCCATAGGAGGAACAGTACCACTAATAGCTAACACTGCTGTTCGTACTACGTGCAAGGCATGGTCTAAACCCTTCACAAGAGCCACCTCATCCTCCCAACAACCCCATGAGGTAGGTAAACCATTATCCCTGTTTATAAATGAGGTAAGCAGGGCACAGGTAGAAACTAACTCGCCCATGGTCACAGTAAGTAGCGGTAAAGACAGGATCGGAAATTGGCAATGTGTGTCTGGAAGGGTCAGACCATGTAGAGATGTACTGAGCCTACGACACTTTCCCTCCCCTTCTGCGGGCCTGGAGCAAGGTCCCCAGAGCTCAAGGGAAGCAGAAAGTCCTACTTTCCAAATGTTCAAATGCCCGTCCCGCTGCTTACCTTGCCCCACCCAACCACCTTCCAGGATGCAGCATTTGGGAAAGGCTATTGTGAAAATCCTCCAAGGGCTCCCCCTTGCCTTGGAGGGAAAACAACGAAAACACAAGACTGAAGCTCCGTGGGGTCCCCAGCCTAGGACCAGTGAATCACTCCACCTGAGTGGGAAAGCCAGGTGTGGCTGCCACCCTCAGGGCCACAACTGGCACTGGCCAGTGCTGATTCTCCTTGGAAAACACCAGGAAACTTTTCTACTCCCTGAAAAATACATTCTGGCAGTGCCCCCAAATATTTGACGTGACACTGATGTCTCCCTTCCCAACCCACCTTCCCCAAAGGCCACTGCAACTCTGCACAGAAAATGCAGCATTCACATGCCCAGGAAAACAGGGAGGACAACCTGAACACAAAACAAAATCTCGTCATGCACCAGGAACAGAAACTGTGCCCAAGCAGTCCACCTCGCATTTTGTAATCAGTAGAATAAACTCCCACCCACGTTTGCCCCCAAACATGTCAGGAAGGGCTGCGGAAAAAAGATGTCCCTTTAATAAAACGTTATCAACATATATCGTACACAAACTACAATGTATCATAATTACTTTTTTTTTCCTCTCTTAATTCAGAACCAGACTACAAGGTAAGAAAAAACACAGAAACAGCTACAATGTTCCCAATAATCCGCACAAGGTCTTTTTTCAGGCAGATGGTATCTCACATAGTATGATATACATGGATCAGGAAGGGGAGGGAGGAAAACAAACAGCAGCTACAGGGGAGCAGGGAGGAGGGGCTGTAAATGTACAAAGAATTCGGGTGTCTTCAGGGCAAGACACAGAGGTTCGATGGGGGTAGTGAGGTGAGGGAGGCCATGAGTCACCCCTCCTGGGAGGGGACAGGCTCCACTGTCGCATTTGTCGGTTTTTGAAAATAAAAACAGGACCGGAAACAGCACGTCTGTTTGGTTGTTGGTGTCCCCCGCCCCCCCAACAGCTATTCCAAAGTCTTTCCATCCAGTTCCAAGCGTATACAGAGCAATTCTGGTCAATTCCCATCTTTGAAAAGGAAGCAAGAATCAAGAGAAAAAAAAAAAAAAACAAATAAAACAAACCCAAAACAAAAGGAAACCCAAACTCCAGCCCTACAGTGCCCGCACACACGAGCACACACGACGAGGACGATGCGAGCCAGGGCCACGGGGCGAGAACGCGGGGGTCACGGTTGCCATGTCCCAGGTCATAGCCATCCTGTTGGGGGCGGCCTCCCCCACTGTGCTCCGTCCAGGCCACCACCCAGCTGGCAGGATTCTCACTGGGAAGACTGGGGTGGGGGCTGAGAAGAGGGCTGGAGCGGCAGGGAGGCCGGGCAGGGGAAGGTCCAGAAGAGAGAGAGGAGGAAGCAGTCCTGGGAACACAGTGCATGCCACCGGGTCACAGCGAGTCTCCGCTGTGGCGGAGTCCTGAAAGCGGTCAGGTGGTCTGGCCCCTCGGGCCACATACGGGAGGGGGTGGTTCTGGGGTCCCAGTTGTGCAGCTGCTGAGGCCACCTCGCCGGGAGAAACCAAGCGAAAACAAAACAGGTTCCCACCCCTTGCTTGCCCATCCGCACAAACCGAAAACCCCAAGTGGAGAAAGGGGACTTTCTTGTCTCTTTCCAAAAAAGGCCTTTTGAAAGAAACCACCGATTGTAAACTGCCCAGTTTATTATTATTATTATTATTTTTAGATGGCTACAAAGACAGCGTGAGATCTCACACCTAGACTAGCTTTCCTGGTGGAAGGGCTTGGGTACAGACAGACAGCAGGGCTTTTTTTTTTTTTTTTTT
>NW_024412388.1:44004166-44167778 GCF_014898765.1 Herpailurus yagouaroundi
ATTGGGACAGGTGGGGGGGACTGGAGGAGGAGGGTGGGGGCTGAGGGGGAGCAGGGAGACGCCCCTCCCCCAGCTCCTGGGTAATGACACCTCACTTCTTCTTGCATAATTTCTGGCATCTTCCCGCCTGCAATGCCGGCTCTCTCAGGTCTCGGAGAAGAGGAGGGGATCACACGCTCATCGTCATGCTTGGAGAATACTGGAAGGGGAGAAGCAGAGACCGGGCCATGAGGGCCAGTGTGGGCTAGGTTGGGCCAGTCTGGGAGCGTGCCTGGGTGGGGAAGCCTGTGAGGGCTCTGCCCGCTCAGCACTAGACTGTGCCCACCCCCGCACCGTGGGAGCTCTAGGGGCTGCTATCACAACTCGCCCCCCCATCCCACCCCTCTCCCTTCTCAAATCCCCTCTTCCCAGCTGAGGAAGCAGCCGACACTGCCCTTCCCACACAGCTGCTTTCCTGCAGCTCGCCCAGGGTGTCCTGGGGGGAGCTAGTCTGGGGTTCTCAGAATCATGACGTCGTTTCTTCATACAAGAATGTAAATAGAAGCCAGGCCCTCTGTGTGGGGATCCCAGGAAATCTCTGGTGGTATGAACCTCCCTCCCCAGGACAGACAGAAGTGGACCCCCTCAGAGGCCCGGCGGGCCAGAGCCCAGGCCTCCTGAGTCCCAACCCAGGGCTTTCCCAGCCCGGTCAGCTTTATCAGTGTTGGGAGGCGATGTGCCTCCCTGTAGAGGCCTCCAGAAGGTCCTGCCAGTGGTCGGGGTGGCAGCGGTTGGAGGCCATGCGGCAGGGAAGAGAGGGCCCTGCACTTTGTACAGAAAAAGGACCAAGGTGAAAGCCAGAGGCACAGCTGTTGGGACACCAGCCTGCCAGGCTGGTCCTGGCCAGCAGGCACCACAACTTAAGTAATTTAGTCCCCGGCCCCAGAGGTAAGACGATGATCCGGGGCCGAAACTGGGGGGAGGGATACATGCAGCACTTACATTGTCATTCTGGAAGGAGTGGAGGAAGTTCCCTCCTAGCTCACCATCGTCTCGAGGGGTGCCTGGAGGATTGCTAATGCCACTTATGTTGTTAGGAGAATTCTGGGGAGAGGAGAGACGAGGTGAGCCCCAGAGCCCCAGAGTCCTGCCCATCCAATGGGGAGAAAAGCTTTCTGGGGCCTCAGGGCTGGGGCAAGGTGGATGTGATCAGGGAGGAACACACAGAACACACACTCACTTTTGGAAGTCCATCTATGTCACCTGACCCTGGAAGGAAGGAAGGAAGGAAGGAAGGAAAATCTGGATTCAGTTTCTTGTTTGTTCTTCCGTGGCTAGGTCTCCAAAGCCACCCAAATCCCACACTATTTCTGTGCAGACGATCTTCTGTCCTGGCTGTATCTCTGGGGATCTTCCTACGTGCCCAGCCAAGGTCAATGGGGTAGACCAGGCCCGGCTGAGCCAAAGAAGGCTGCTCGGGCAGGGTCGCGCGGGGTGCAGCATGACCATGGGGCTGGCGCCCGCTTACCTAACGATCCGTTCATGTGGTGTGGTTCCATGCCGCCCATGCCTCCCATCGGGCCGTCCGAGCCTGGACCCATCGGGAACTGGGGGAGAAGCACAGGGCGTGGTGGCTGAGTGGGCCCCAGGCCCTCGGCACCCCTCTCATGGGCTCCCACACCCAGCTACAAAGGAGCTGTGCCCTCAGGGAGCTTCCATCTGGTTGGGCTCCTCCGGGCACACCGCGTGGCTATCTGATGCCACCAGGAGGCCGGGGCTGGTTCCTCCCCTTGGCTCTTGGAATTGGGCAGGGCAGGGGTGTCCTCCCTACGCTCCAAATGAGGAAACAAGCCCAGAGAGGGAAAGACACCGGCCCAAGGCTACACTGTGGTTCTGGGACAGCTCTCTAGCCAAGTGTCACGGGCCCCGTAATAAGGCTCTCTCTATCCCTGGGACGGAGCGTGTGACTCACCAGTCAGAACCTCACACAGACACACAAATGGGTGACTGTGCGCAGCCAGGGGCCAAAGGTATTAATGTCTCTCATCCCCATTTTACAGGTAAGGAATGTGAAGCACAGAGAGTGGGAAATTCTTTGCCGGAGGTCCCCCCCTCCCCCGCCCTGGGAGACGGGAGGAGTGGGGACTGGGGCGCGGGCAGACTGAGCCTGAGTCCCACCAGCCTCCTCTGAGCGATTCCTCAGAAATGGAGTTTCATGGGCAAGGTGAGGAGATCGGGTCTACTGAGTGGGGGGGGGGGGTGGGGGGGGGGGGGGGGGGGGGGGGGGGACTAGAGTTCTCTCCTGGGGACAATGTAGAGGAAGGCCACTGATGAGTCCCCCAGGCAGAAGTGGTGGCAGGGCAGGCGGCTCAAGAGGCCAGAGGCGGAATCTGCTCTACCCCTAGCCTTGGACCTGGAGGGGGTGGTAGAATGATCTCAGAAAAGTAGCAACCAAAGGCCAGAGGTCATATCCCATGGTTGAGAAGGGATGGCTGAGCCCAGTCTGGTGAGCCCAGGCCCTGTGATGCAGACCAGACGTCAGGGTGCACAGGGGTGGACACGGCAGAAAGGAGGACTATTTGGCATCTGGCCTATGCCAGGGGCGAGGGACACAGAGTTGAGTCACAGCCGAGCCTCAGCCCGGAAGGGGAGTCCACGGTTATGGACACCCAACCACCCCACAGGGCAGAGGTGCTGAGTTCCAAAGGGAGCTGCAGACAAGGCATGGCCAAGGCTTCAGGAAGAGGCAGTGGGGAAAGGGCAGAGAAATCTGAACCCCTGCATGGAGGAGGAGGCAGAGGGCCAAAATAACTGAGGACAGAATTTGGGCAGGGGGAGACAGGCCACAGAAGTCATTCTAGGTAGGGGTCCTGCGTGAGCAGAGAGGCAGGGGGCAGCACAGGCTGCCGGAGCCCACATTGCAGGGGTGCGGCTAGCGTGCCAGCCGCTCCCTCGCGCCCACCGCCCACTCACATGTACCACAGAGGCGGCCCCCTTGCCTCCCGCCTCTCGCCTCCCCAGAGGCTTCCCAGGGCCACTCACAGGCACCGAGGCACATTTTTGACACCTGGCAACAAATTTCACACTTACTCATCCAAGTGAGAGGAGGTGATGGACTTTTTAAGGAGCCAACTCAGGACACAGTCGTATCAGACAAAACAGCCCCCCAAACGCGATTAATGTCATAAACAACGGCATGTTCTGCCTTCAACATAAGCATCTTTTTAAAACTTTGTGTTTTCTCGTGTATTATTATTTCTAACCGCTTGACCGGGCTGGAATTCGCACACCGTACAACTGGCCCACTGCAAGCACACAGTTCGGTGGTTTTTAGCATGTCTGCAGGTGTGCGGCCATCACCACCAGATCGACGTCAGAACTCTCTCATCACCCCGTAAAGAAACCTTGTACCCGTTCGGTCACTCCCCATCCCCCTCCAGCCCCCAGCCCCAGACAACCATTAATTTGTTCTCTGTTGTCTATGGATTTGCCTATTCCGGACACATATGACCTTCTTCTGCGGCTGGCTTCCTTCGCTCAGCAGGTCTTCGAGGTTCGTCCGGGTTGGGGCATCAGTTAGTACTTCTTTCCTTCTTCCGGCCAAATCATGTTCCATTACACGGAGAGGCTGCGTTCTATTTATCCGTTCAGTCGGTGGACGCGTCGCTCCCACTTTTTAGCTATTATGAATAACACTGCTGTGAATGCTGGTGGACGATTACTATGTGGACACGGGTTTTTATTTCTCTTGGGTAGATACCTACCCAACAGTGGAATCGCAGGGTCCTGTGGTCATTCTGGTTAAGCTTTCGAGGAACCGCCACGCTGTTTTCCAAAGCAGCCGCATCATTTCACGTTCCCCGCAGCCACGTGTGAGGGCTCCAGGGTCTTCCCGGCCTCACCCGCGCCGGCACGGTTTCTTGGTGACAGCCAGCCCAGTGAGTGTGCAGCACTGTCTCATGCTTTCCACGTGCATCCCCCCGATGGCCACGAAGCGGAGCACCTTTGTGTGCTTACTGGCTACGGGTACATCTTGGCAGGAAAGTCTATTTTGGATCGTCGGCCCACTTTTTAAATTGGGCTGGTTTTTCGTGCCTGAGTTCGAAGAGGTCTTTGCGTATTTTGGATTCAAGTCCGGTATCAGATTCGTGATTTGCAAATATCTTCTCCACTCCGCGGGCTGTGTTTTTCACCTTCTTGATGGCGCTCCTTCGAAGCATGCAAGTTTTAAATCTTGATGAAGTCCAATTTATCTACTTTTTTCTTTTGTCACCCGTGCTTTTGGTGTCATTGGGAAGGCTTTGCTTTTACCTGGGCCACAAAGATTTATGCCTACATTTTCTTTGGAACGTTTTATCGTTTCAGCGCGGATGTGCATGTCAAGGGTTGAGTGCTCTGGAGAGATTCTGGGTTTCACTGTGGAGGAGCGGTCCAACTTCATGCACTTGCCAGGGGACATACAGCTGTCTCTACACCACTTGTTGATTCTGTGTTCGTTATTTTGTTACGTAAGTGCTATTATTTCAATAAAACCACAGTCAGGCTAGTTAACAGCAGCAGTTGGTAGAGGACTAGTTAAAAAAATAAACGGTTTGTGTGAGAAAAACAACAATTTATCTGGAGTCTTTATTGGATTACTTCAATTTTCCAGGCTATATTACTATGTATCCTTAAAACATACAAATTTGGGGCACCTGTTGAGTGTCTGACTTCAGCTCAGGTCATGATCTCCCTGTTGTTGGGTTTGGGCCCTGCGTTGGGCTCTGTGCTGACAGCTCGGAGCCTGGAGCCTGCTTCCGATTCTGTGTCCCGCTCTCTCTCTCTGCCCTTCCCTCGCTCATGCATGAGCTCATGCTCATTGTCTCAAGAATAAATAAAATATTAATACACACACACACACAAATTTAATTTTTTTTTTTTAAAACTAAATGCAATGGACTGACTAAACACATATTATTTATATTTGATTTAAAAATGTTCTTGGGGCGCCTGGGTGGCTCAGTAGGTTAAGCATCGGACTTCAGCTCAGGTCATGATATCACAGTTCATGAGTTCGAACCGCACATCAGGCTCTGTGCTGACAGCTCAGAGCCTGGAGCCTGCTTCAGATTCTGTGTCCCTCTCTCTCTCTGCCCCTCCCCCGCTCACACTCTTTGTCTCTCTCTCAAAAATAAATAAAACACTAAAAACCAATTTAAAAATCATGTTTCTTTCCGTCCTGTATTATAATAGGGTATTTTTGCTCTGCATTTTTTTTTTTTTTTAAGATTAGAAAAAAGTTTTGTACAAAGAGGTAGCTAGCATGGTTTGTCAGGTAGATGTCTCAGATAATCCATTCAAGCGAGGTCATCAGTCCGACCTGACGAAGCCTATATCCTGAGCATCCCTTTGGGAACACATTCCTGGGTGGCCCCCGCCAGATTGAGAAGACACAGCAGGGCAGCAAACCCGGGCCATGGAGCTGCTGGTGACCCACCTTGTCCTCGAGCCTGCAATGGGGTAAAAGGTGCTTGCTTTTCCTCTAATCCCTCTCTGATTTCCCTGCAGCCTCCAGGCCAGCCTTTTTGTTTTTTTATGTAGTGCTAAAGGAACACAGGGGCAAACGTACGATTCACTTTGACTTGCTGCCGTGCTCTCATCAAGCCCTGGTGTCGGTCCAACACGGCAACACCCACATACGCTCTCCACGACAACGTCTGCGCGTGGAGTACTTAGGACTTTGCGGACTTGCGTAGGTTTCTGCACCTGTAGGAATTCACTTCCAGCTCTCCAAACACGTCCATCCCCTTTGTATCTACAGGCTGGTTCAGGGGGACCAGCGCTTGCCAGTCGGGTCCTCTGCATCCGGAAGTTCATCAGGTGGGCTGTCCTGTCTCTGAAGTCTGTGATTTCTAAGCATTCCCAAGCACACTGGACGTCGTCATCACGGAGTCCTCGCTCGGGGAAAATGGTTTTAAAGCACAGAGGTGAGATGAACCTGTGAGGTCCAAGCTGGACTCCAAGGAAGTTACAGTTTCAATAAAGAAGTTGAGAAATTCCTATATGACGCGGCTGCCCTTTACTGGTGACATGCTCTCAGGCCATCTCATTTCCAGAACAAAAGCCGCTACTTTGGCCGATGAGGTTTTGTCGCAACCCCCCCAACCACCCCAAGCGACCCAGGTGAGGTCTGCTCATTCTCTTCTAGGCTCCTGGCGGCCCCCTGAAAGATCACTGAGCAGTTCTAGAGAAACAGCACGTACGCTTCTCTCTTACTGTAATTCCTTCTCTGCGTGCTCAGCTCAACGGATCTCCAACGAGAGAAGACGTCACAGCGGGCCGACCTCGTTACCATCTTTTCTCCGGCCAGCAGTGATGCCAGCCACCGTGCGGGCGTGCACCTGAGCCTCTCTCTGCTTCTACAGAGTCCAAGGTCTCGTTAAGCGCATCTGCATGTTCTGAGGAGATCTGACTGGGGAGTGACCAGAATCTTTCGTTATGAAAGCCTGGTATCCTAAGTAAGCACCCTGTCCCCTTTCGTAGCAGTGCCGGGCACAAGGTGTGTGGGACATTCAGCAGGTAAGAAGTTCACACCCCAAATGAAATCTGCCAAATCAACTGGGTGCTGACGGCCAAACAGGCAGAGATGAGCAAAGTCTAGCTTGTATTTGGACAAGAGAACAACCATCTTTCATTTGCTTTCTGCAGCTTCAAATCCCCTTGTGTTGCCGCTCAGGACTCGGGTGCAGCCTCAGAAAACGTACTGTCCTCCGTTCACGGAGCCGGACAGGGAATGACGCGGCGGCAGAGGCGGCCGGCGCTGGGTTAGAAGGTTGTGCTGTCTCACCCCAGCCCTGTGCAACGGGGCCCCCTGTGTGCTCTCCCCTTCTCCGCCTCCCCGCCCCTCCCCTTCTCTTCTATCTGGGCCATGCTCGTGGCAGACCTGTCATCCTCTCAACTCCCAGAACACACGGCCCCCGACTCACAATGTGGAAGAGGAGACCCTCGCAACCTCAACACAGAACACAGCGGTTCATCTGCGGACAGAGCCCAGGCGGACCCATCGGGGCCCCTGACCCCAGCGCACTGGAGCCCGGCCCTCGGAGCCGTGACGTGGATGGTTCATTGGGAGCCACAGGCCGGGACCGCTGGCGTCCACGGTTGGGAGAGGTGGCGGCGGCGGCCGTGGCAGGAAGGTCACCTATGCCCTTTCCAGTGGACACTGAACACAGTGAGCTCAGTCCCTGGCTTTTAGGCTGCTGGAAGAGCCTTACACTTTTCCACCCACCCTTTGGCATCCACTGCCCAAACCAAGGACAGTGTGTCCTGGGAAGTCGTCTCCTGATGGCCAGTCACCCTAACGGGTAGCAGGGGTGATGGGGCTGGGGTGGGAGGGGTGCTGGCTGCCCAGGAGAGGGACAGGGACAGCGGAGCAATGGTTAAGGAGTGCGGTTCCCACGCTTCTCAGTCACGTGACCCCTCTCTAGGGGACCCCTCTCTAGGTCCCTCTCCCTAACCCAGGAGGATCCAAAGACCCTCCCCCCTTCAGAGGCTGCCAGAGGATTAAATATGGGTCCAGCATGGGGCAGCTCCCAATCAGCATTTAGCACAGTGGGTGGTTCAGGGGTCACATCAGGAACCAAACCAACAGAACCAAACGAAGCACCCCAAAAGGCCAGAACACCACTGGGGCCCCAACACCCAGAGCCTCTGGCTCTGCAGTCCAGACTGTTGATTTGGTCACAGAGCAGCCTCCCTTCCAGACACTGGGCTCCCCAAGCGCAAGGCCAGTCCGAGTGCCCTCCCCGGCTGGTGCAGAAGGGCTGTCTCCAGAGGTGAGTCTGACCGGCCCTCTCCTCGGGGAGCTCCCAGCTGGGAGAAGGGGACGGGCTGTGGCTGCACAGTCAAGTGCCATCCAGCAGGGGACACAGGCCATGGGAGGGAGTAGATGGGCAGGGGTCAGACAAGGTGGAAATGGAGCTCCTACATTACGAGGGGCTGGAACTTGGAGAAGCCAAGAAGGGAGGGGGTGGGAGGCAGGCAATGACCCAAAGACAGACCAGGAAGCTGCAGTCACAGGGCTCCCAAAGGGGCTGGAGGCACAGGGCAGGCAGGTCCCCAGATGGGCGTCAGGGACCCACAGCTCCAGACCTGAGAGGGTGATTGACTGCCTGGGGGGGCGCACAGCCAGTCGGCGGAGCGGGGAGTGACCCGGGTCCACCCGCAGCCTAGTGCTCTCCCTCCCTGACACCCCACTCAGGGTGGCAGAGATCCCCATAGTGAGGCTGGGTGCGCCGCTCTGGCCAGAGGGGAGGGTACCTCTCTACCCCCGGCCAGCTGCGGAATGGGAACCGATTTGCCCAAGAGTTAATCGCTTTTCTGACGGTTTATTTTATTCGTCTTTGGTAACAAATGGCTGAAATCAATTAAACTTGCTTTCCCCTCAGCTGATGAAGTTAATTATGATTTGTTATGGTATCTGATATGTAAATTATTAGAAAGCGGACTTACGTTGGACCGGCTGCCTCCAGGCGGCACCGGATTAATCATTGTGTAGATGTTGTCACTGGAATTTGTTGAATCTGTAGAACAGTGGAAACCCACAAGTCGGGGTGATTAATTCATTTCTTAATTAAAACAAACTCATGGCACTTGAACTCATTCTTTTGTATTTTATCACCTAAAATCTCCTCTAAGTACCACCATTTTCTGGCTAATTTGTATTTAATGAAGATTCACAAAGTTTTTAATCACAGAAAATTCAACTGTGAAAACTGCTCAACCCTGGAACAAAGAAGTCCAGGGTGTGTGGACAGCAGTGTGGACGTGGCAAAGCGGGGGTGGCAGGTTCAAATTCTCATCTCCCTACCCGAAAACAACCTGGTCCCCAGACCCTGCCAGGGACCACGCAGGGATGGCCAGACCACCAGCTGCGCTCTCCCCCAATCCCGCCCAGGGGTTTTAATCAAATTGGGGAAAGAGAAACGCCACAAATTACCCAGGGGCCACCTTGCCAAGCTGATGGGGCAGGAGGGAGAGGGAAGCATGGGGCTGGAGACACATTAACATATGCAGTGGTTTAATGTGACCCAGTCTGAATGTAGGTCATGCGGCTCATAAAAATGCAGCAGCAGAAAGAGGGAGCGGGAGTGGGGGCCGGAACATCACAGCCGCCGCTAGCTCCAGACTATGGGTAAGCAGCTTCCTTGCCACTGGGAGCCGAGGAGTCTGGAGAGAGAGGGACCCCTCCGTCTCCCCAATTAGCTAGGAAAGTCTCCTAAGAAAACCAGCTAACATGTTTCTATCAGGAGCAGGCATCTTCTTTCTAGGGCAGAAATCCAACCACGTCTCACTTTTTATTTTCTGGGTGGGTAGATTGTCCGTGGGATTCCTTCTAGATGGTGGTGTGTTATTCTCAGCTGGGAAAGAAATGCAACTGTGAAGCTGTGTGTGTGTGTGTGTGTGTGTGTGTGTGTGTGCGCGCGCGCGCGCGCGCGCACGTGTGCACATGCCCACGTGTGCACGCACGCCCTCTTCTGATCAGAGAAAGAGGGAGAAGAGATCTCCCGTATAGAGGACCAGAAGCCAAGAGCTCTGGGAACTCAAGAGACATGGTGTTAAGAGTCCTGGTTCCAGGATGTCAGAAGCCCAAAGCCCCTTTTCAGTCATCTAGAGAAATCCACAGCTGGGAAAGGGTGCTTGCCAACCAGTGTGAGCTGAGGACAGTGAGACCCCCTCGTTCCTGGAGCTCTCCACCCTGCCTCTCCTCTAACCAGAGAGGAGGAGTGACCTTGCTAAGGCCACAGGGAAGGTCAGGGGCACCGAGGATCTCCTTCCTCCTAAACACCTGATGCTGACATGCCTGGTGGGGGACACGCTGCTCAGGAGGGGTGGTTGGTAAGCTTTGGCCCTGCACTGGGACCCCTCCAGGACCCCCAACTCTCTCGATGGCACCCTCTCCCCAAGGCTTCTTACCTGCAGGACTAGGCATGATGGGTGTTCCTGGGGGGCCACCACCGCCAGGAGGTCCCTGGAGACGAGATAAAAACTGACGTGAGGAACCCATGGCCATGACCCAGGTCGGGAGAAAACCCCGAGCTCCGGCCACACCAAAGTCAAGTGTTCCTCCAGGGCCCAGCCTGGCATCCCGCTCTCACTAAAGCTCAAGCAGAGCCCAAGTGTTTAAGCCCCAAGGGAGCTGGACTTGGATTCCCCCCACCCCACCCCCACCCCACTGCCTTTCTTCAAACCTAGAGGCAGCTGTGGGTGTGCGTGTATGTGTTCACACGCCAACTGGTGGAACCAGAGGCCTGTGGGGGAAACCAGCTAGGTCAATGGTCAGCCCCCAAGATGGGGACCCAACTCTAGGTCTTGTTTGGGGACTTCCGGGCCCCCAGAAGGTACCTGAACAATGACAGCAGGTTCTAGCAGAGTTTAGAACTTGTGCTCGGAGTGTGTTTTGAAAGGGAAAGAGACAGGGACCCTGGAGAAGTTCTCTTGCACATTCAGTCACATGTGGCTGGACACCCAATGCCCCGAACCCACACACACTTACCACGTAGGTACCAGGTGATGAGGAGGAGTATGGAATCTAAAAACAAGAGGTGGGCAGCCACGTGTCAGAGTCCCTTCCTCTGATACTCAGTACCCTTGGGCTTCCAAATCCACTTGGGGACCCACCCCTTCTTGCTAGGAAAGGCTGTGGGACACCCCAGGAGGGGGCCAGGGGTGTGAGCAAAGCCCAGTGCTTACACTGAACTGATCCCAAGAGCCTTGGCAGGGAGCTCTGAGGGGGCATGGGCAGGGGAGACCCTCCAGTGTGAGAGGACAGGAGAGCGAGAGCTTCTCCCCACCCCTCTGGCCTTCTTCCCCAGACTGTCTGTGCTGAGCCCCTTTCCAGCTCCTTCCCCTGAGCACTAGAAGCCAGCCCTGCCGGGGGGAGAGGATCGCCAGACGCTTCTGTGTGGACAATGCTCTCTGAGCAAGCTCTCAGCTCACACAGGCCTTCTGCCCATCAGCGGGCTGGGCCGGGGCCCAAACCCTGAAGGCCCCGGGAATGTTACTCCCAAGCCTCCACTTACAGGTGGGGCTCCCGCTGGCAAGCGTCAGGTGGACTCTTGCTGCATCCCTGCCTCTCATGATACCCCCAACCTGGGGACAGGACCACCCCATAGCCTAGAAACCCCTCCCACTCGATGTGGGTACTCACTGAGTTAGCACTGTTAGGATTTGGCCAGGGTCTGCCAGCTCCCGGGCCCCTGGGAGAGGGAGGGAGGGGGAGGGAGAGAGACGGGGAGAGGGGGAGAGAGAGAGAGAGAGAGAGGAGAGAGATGGGAACAATGAAAAAGGTGTCATTGACCCCAAGGGGGCGGTGCCGGAAGCGCCAGAACGAGACGGCTGACATCACTAACAGGAAATCCTTCCTGCGGCCCTAGGGCCTTACACACCTGGTTCTCGGGCAGTAATGGGCAGCTCCACGGCTAGAAATCTACAAGCTCCTCTAAATTACGTGAAAAACGTGTCAAGTATATAAAACTGCCTCTGCATGTGCATCTTCCCAGGAAGGGAACCCACAGATCCTCATGGGGATCTATCCCCGAAAGGGGGTTAATTAAGAACCACTCAAGCACTACAACAGCAGCCAGTTGTACCGGGGTTCAAATCCTGGCCCTGTCATTTAAGAGCCCTGTGAGCAGGGGCAAGTTACTTCACCTCTCTGTGCCTCAGTTACCTCATCTGTAAACGGGGGCAATAACCACCTCACCGGGCTATGAGGAGCAGGCGGGCTAATCCACACAGCAGGCTCAGAAACACACCCAGGACGGATGAGCCCCATACGGGACCATATGAGCTCTTATCCAAGTATCTATCGCCAGCATCCCCGGCTCCACTGATGAGAGGCCTGAGGTCCAGAGGGGTGCCAAGAATGACTCTGTTCACGAGTCTTTGGGGGGGCCAGCAGAGGGTCGGGGAGCCATGGGCTCTGAGCTGCCAGCAAGGTCCTTTTTGCCTTACATGTTAATCCCGGGCATGGCGGGGCCGAGGGAGTTGGGTGGTGGTCTCATGCCGCTGCCGTAATTCTGCAACGATAACCAAGGGTCAGTCTATGAGAAGGAGAAGGGGCACCGGAGAGGGAAGGGGGGAAGAAAGACAAACAGAATAGAAGCAAGAGGATTAGTCTGTGGAAAGGATTTGATGAGAAAAAAAACACGTTCGTTAAAAAAGGTGAGGGGGGTGGGAGCCGAGGGATGGGGCCACAATGACAAGCCAGCACAGAGGAACAGTCACAACTTGAAACACATCTTCAGGGGCCTCGGGATGGTTTCTCTCAAAAGCATGTGGAGGTCCAGTAAGCCCTCTCATCTTGGGTTTCAGGTGGGTGGAAAGGAGCGGACTCGTAACAGATCCAACTGGCGAACACCTGCCCACTTTAGGAACTCCGAGGGAGAAGAAACTGCCAGCAGCCTGGGGGCAGGGGCTGGGTCTGAACGTGGAAGGGGAGAGGACCCGCAAAGGCCTGGCTGGTGGCTGTCCCCAAGGCCCAGCATGTACAGATCCCCCACCTTGCCCCACGCCTGGGTTGTCCCCCAACCCAGGTCACCTGACTCAGGTGTCAGCATGTGGGGCCCTCACCAAGCACAGTGCTGGAGAAGCAGGAAGAAAACTCAGGGGGAATCACCAATTCTGAGGGAAGAGTCCCACCTCGGCTCAGTACAACCCCCCAAGGCAGAGTGCGGTGAGTCACAGGAATGCCTGGATCAGGAACCTCCTATCAGGGCTGCGCCTGACCCCTCTTTCAGTGTTATTTTCCTTGCAGAAGAAATAAATACCTTGCCTCCCTTCTCCACTTGGGCGCCTACACATCCTCCAAACCCAGCTCAAAGAGCACCTCCTCTGCGAAGCCTTCCCTGCCCACCTCTTAGGGTTAATTGCTTCATCCTAGTCACTCCCCAAATGCCTTGTAATCCTCCTACCCCTGCCACAGCCCGTACCACACTGGGCTATGATCGTGGCCACGTGTCCATCTCTCCCACTAGGCTCCGAGTACCTTTGGAAGGTGGGGACTATATCTCAATGATTTTCGTGCATGCATCACTCCACGTACCAGCCGCCACAGACTGGGTGCTGAATCAATGAAGGAGTGAACGAGTAAATGAACAGGAAGTAAAACTGGGCTGGTTGGGCTGGTTAAACTCTGCCTTTGTAGAATCTGAAAGAAGTAAGGTCGGTGAAAATTTGACGGCAAAGGGACAGCCAGTGTTACCTGAGCACATAACACATTTTACATACAGTCTCTGGCTTGTCCTTTTAACACTGCCACGAAACTAGTGTTATTCCCACTTTACAGGAGACTGAAGGTCTGAGGGGAGAAAGATCCACCCAAAGTCAGGAAGCCAATGACCCAGCTGGGGTTTAAACCTGGATCTACAAGGGCACCTGGGTGGCTCAGTCGGTTCAGCGTCCGACTTCGGCTCAGGTCATGCTCTCACAGTTTGTGAGTTCGATCCCCGCATCGGGCTCCATGCTGACAACTCGGAGCCTGGAGCCTGCCTCAGATTCTGTGTCTCCCTCTCTCTCTGCCCCTCTCCCACTTGTGCTCTGTCTCTCTCAAAAATAAATAAACATTTAAAAAAAGCCAAAAAACCCCTCTAGGTCCACACTCTCCCCACACGTCTGGTGAAAGGCGGGGTGGGGAGAGGAATGGCAAAGGAGGCCCAAGAGCCAGAGCTGAAAAGCTCAGAGCCAACATCATGCTGGTGGCAGGTCCTCCAGCCAAGGACCGGCTGTGGGGCCATCTCCTCTGCCTGGTCACCCTGACAGGGGATTGGAGTCTAAGAGAATACGCAGATGGGGTGTAGACAGTGACAGGGGCGGCACCAGGCCAAGTGGCAGAGAATCGAGGAGGGAGACGAGGGTGGCCACAGAGGGGTCCTCAGGCAGTCCCGCATCCCCAGAGTGAGCTCCGGAAACGTGCAGGAGCCAGGCCCTCTTTAAAGACAATGGCACAGGCTGGCAGGTGGAGCCAGATCTGAGGTCAGAGCACAGGACAGCCAGCCCCAGGCTGGGCACACATGAGTGACTTTGGGCAAACCGCACAAGTGACCCCAGTGCTCACTCCCGGCCAGGCCGCACAGCGAGCTCAGTCATGACAATGGCCCCATCACGAGTCCGCTTTAAAGATTAAAACACTGCGGCGCACAAGCAAAGTGACGGCCCCTCGGGCGGCTACGTGCAAGGCAACCCCGTGGCTGAAGGCCCGTGGCCTGGCCCCGGCTTCACGGCTGCCACCCTCCGCTGTGCTCCCTCACCTGTACCACGGGGACAGAGGGCTCCCAACCTTACAGGTCTGGGAGGATCAAATGAAATGGCGGCTTTGAAGCGCTCTCTGTCGGCTCTCGGAGGCGTGTGCTGATTTGGGATGTCAGCGGCAGAACGAACACCAAAGCCCTTAATGCCGCCTTAAGCGTCACGGAACCTCAGGTCTTAAAGGGCCCTTCCTAAGCCCCTACACGAATCTCGGCCTCGCCTCCACCGCTGCAGGACAGGAAGCCTGCCCCCTCCCCAGGCAGCCCACGCTCCCACGGTGTACGGCCTGGCCAACTTCCAGCCAGAGATCCCTTCCAGGGGCTACCGCTGCATCCTGCGGCATCCCGCCCAGGAGAGCGGTTGGTGCTGCAGGGCCAGTAGAGGCTGGCCTGGGTGCTGGAGGAGCCTGGGACGCTGCGGCACAGAGTGGGCGAGGGGAGAGGACAAGCCAGGCGCTCACTCCCAAACCACGCCCGCACATGCGGTGTGTGGCCCCTCGGGGGAGGCGCTGGTGTGCCAGCTGCTGTTCCTCCGTCTACCCCACCTTCCAGAGCCTCCCCAACAGCCAGCCCGGCGCTTCCCGAGAAGGGAGGGTTGCCCACCAGATCCTCCCTCCTACAGGCCCAGACCCTCGAGGGCCACTTACACCTTCCCATTTCAAAGATGACAAGCTAGAGGCCCAGAGCAGCGAAAGACTTGCTCAAAGGTGCACAGTAAGTCAGGGGTGAAAGCAGGGCTGACTGTCAACTTTGGGGAAAACACCAGCCTTTTCATAGAGGGCTTGGAAGCATGGTTTCAGACACTCCACAGAAATGGTTCTCTTCCCTCAATGTCCGCCTGCCCACAGCACTGGACTGCAAGGTGTGACCACCAGCCAGATGCTCCCTCCCTCTCTGCCATCCGCATGGCTCTGCAGGGACAGCTGGAGGCCTGGGAGGGATCCTCGGGGCAGCATGGGGCTGGCTACATCTATGGGGGTGGTCCCGTTCCTCCTGTACCCTCACTCTCATCCCCACTCAGGAACCTTGGATGCTGGGCAGAAGGCCCTGCAGGAACAAGGAAGGGCCTCCCTGCTGGGGACCTTGGGTCAGGCATCAAGCTCTGGACACAGGAAAGCACTGGGCAGCTGGCAGAGCTGGGACCTGCTCCTTCTTCCTGCAACTTCCAGAGGGGCTCTTCCTCGGTGCTGCCCGTAGCCTGCCCAGCGCCACCTTCACCTTAAAGTAGGGGAAGAACATTCCAGTCTTTAGGACAGGTTGATGGGGCAGTTTCCTGGGCAGCAGGGGCCTGTACGGGCCCCCCGTTGGGAAGTGTCGAGAGGCCCCACTTTCTCCTCACGCAGTCCCTCACACCTCTAGCCTGGTTTATGATCCTTCCACCTCTTGCCGGGGCCCCAGGCAGTAGCCACAAAGAGCCGGGCTATCCTGGATCGGCAGGGAGATGCGCTTTCTTCTGGGTGGCACAGAACTGTCCCTGAGATCATGGGCTATCCTTCATCTGAACCTTCTCAAATGCAGACAAGCTAGGACGGCGATCTGATGCTAGCCTGTGCTGGCTCCACCCCCCAGCCTGAATACCAGCAACGAAGGTAATTGGTACCCACGGGGTGTATGAGCCACAGCACCTCTGAGGGGGCCTTGTGTTCTGTCCACGGGAGCCCGGCCGGCAGCCCTTGCAGATTTAGCCTCACATCAACAGAAGTCACTCCTGAAGAACTTAGCCAGAATGTTCCCATCTGATACTGACACAGTTCTTTAAAGAAAGACTATAACTAAGTGGATATATTACCTCCTTTTCGGCACTGGCCCTTTCACAAAATCAGAGTAAAATCTGTCTGACACGCTCAGGGAACAGGGCAAACCGATGCCTGGTGTGCTGGTTCCTTTGTGACGTTCAGGCTAAAATGTAACACAGGCTCAAAAAGAACAAATGTCACTCCGTCCAGCTTTGAAATCTATAAAGTAGCCCCAAGACTACACTGTACCTATTCTTTGTTCAGAAAGTTCTGGAGTGGTCACTGGCTATTAGCACTCTTATTCTCCACTTGGAATAACAGGCTGATGGTTTCCCACCTCTGTGTTTGGTCTCAGTACGGCACTGTGCATACAGTGGTACTTACTAAAGGCTGCCTGAGGGGCTGGCCTTGTTTTCTAAGATCCCAGGCTGTGGCAGAAGCAGGACCCCCTCCCTGAGCCCCTATTCTAGGAAGAGACACCCTGCAGGTACCTCATGCTGTTTCTACCAAACCTACTGTGGACCTCACGAGGTGATCACCAGGCTGTCCATTTTGCAGATGAGGGACTAGAGGCCCAACCAGGCTGAGCTGTGGCTGGAACCGTGTTTTCCAGCACTAGGTTCTGAGTTCATGTCTCTCCTGTCCATTGGGAGTGAACAAGACAGGACCCTCAGGGGACACACAGAAAGGGCCGGGGTCAGGAGGTATAGCGGTCCTGCCCTCAGCCTTGGGGTCCAAAGCTTCTAGGCTCTGCAGTGCCTGCTCCCTGGCTGACCCCAAAACCTGTCCCACACCAGGCCAGCCCTTCTACCTCCATCTGGTGCAGACGTTCTGGGTTGCTCTAAGGGAGCTCTGGCTCTGGAATTTCAGACTGCACTCTACCCAGAGGGGTACAGGAGACTTGGGCAAAGCACTTTGGGGTCTCTCTATTGATACAATAAAGTCAAATAAAGAACAAGAGAGACATTTCCAGAGCCCCTGTGGTTGGTGGGGAGGGGGGTGGGTCAGCTGCCCTGGGCTAGTATCTCCCTCGGCTCTGGGTGTGCCTGTCAGGGCCTATGGGAGGGCTCTGCCCTTGCACACCCTTTGGTGAAGCCAGGAGAGCCACACTGGACCCGAGAGGCCTTTTCTGGTAAGACCCCAGTCTTTAGCACTCTCACCTCTTTAAAGCATGCCACAACAGTAAGCCAGACTGCTGGTCAGAGACTCTGACATGACGAGACGCCCGCTAAGCCAGGAGGAAGTCCTAAACTTACAGAATATTCTGTTCTCAGTCTGCTGACATCCATTCCCAGCTTCCAGAATCTCAATATTACTACAGGCTTAACAAACTGCTAATGGCCTTGGCCAGAAAAAAAATTAAAAAAAACACAAAACACAAACAGCTCAAAGCAGTCATCAAACCTGCACAATTAGAATCCTAAACACTGATTTTAAGCCCCTAAGTTGGAAAACACACACTTCTTATTAAGGGTACCTCATGCCAAGCATCACACTGAGAACCCGAGCCTCCCCATTTGAACAGTTCTGTATGGCAGATACTGGTCTCTTTCCCATTTGATGGACGCAGCGGCTAAGCCTCCAAAGACCCAGAGGGGCGCGTGGGGGCATAGGCATGGAGTTTTCCTGCCTCCCACTCCATCCTCTTGTGTCCCCAGGTCCCCCAGGACGTTCTGGAAGTCCAAGGTCACTGCTTATCTACCCCAAGAGTAACTCTCATGTGCCGCAGAAGGACCCAAAGGTTCCTGACTCCGGGGATGGAACGCTCTGCTTTCAGACCCTGCTGCCCCTCCCACCCGCCCTGCAGAGGTCAGCTGGAGACAGCCACATGGCAGGAAGGGGCCACTCTCTGGGGGCTTAGGAGGAACTGGGGAAAACACAAGCTTTGAAGGATTTGAGGAAAGAAAAAACAAACAAACAAACAAACAAACGAGAAAACCAGAGGCGCAACTGGTGTGAGCTTATGGGGCCAAGAGAAGCCAAGGACCTCCCTAACATTTTTCAGCACCACAGAGGTTGCAGCCATCCCCGAGAGGAAAGCAGTGGGCTGGGTGTGCTGTAAATACAACTCCAGACGGAGCGGAGGACTGTGGGTGTGGGCAGGCACCTCTCGCTACAAAAGCGGGGCACGTGTCTGTGAGCAGGAGCACTCCTCCTCCTCCTCCTCCTCCAGGGAACCGGAAACCTGGGGAGGGGCCCAGAAAATGCAAACATCTGCAGGCAGGGAGCGGGGAAGAGACAAGCGGGCTTCCAGGCAGGGCAGAAAAGGGAAGCAACGCCCTACGACAAAACCGTCCCCACCTCACTAAATCAAACTCCCTTCTTATTCAGACTCCCAGCTTCTTTGAGACAGATCAGCACACTCTCTGCCACAGCTACTACAGGGGACAGAGCCACATTCAAATGGTCAGAAGAATGGGAACCAACTGTGATGAGGTTCTAGACCAGGAATGGCCTGTCAGACCTCTGCCCGATGGTCCTGGGGAACAGGGAACTGGGTCACAAGGAGAGACCACTGGGCTGTAATTGTAAAGAAGTAGACCGGGCACTTGACAGAAGTTCTTCCAGAGGTTTCTGAGGTGTCCTTTATGACAATGGAACGCCTCTGGTCAGAAGAAATCTTACCTATGAGCCTAGTCCATGAAACCAGTAGAAGCTCTGGGTTGAAGTGGGTCTTAGAGGCCCCGGCCGGCCTGGCCTCCTCTCAGCTGGGATAGCATCGCTGAGAGCCATGGGTATAGATACATTCCTCCCCTCGTACTGCACCGGTCGGGAACTGAGGCCTGCTGGGGCCCACTGAGGTCAGATGATTCACCCAAGGACAAATGGTGAGTTGCAGGCAGAGCTAAGACTGCCACTCGTTTGTCCCACTTCTGGGTCATAACCAACCATGACCCTGAGCTAGCTCAAGTTCACCTACCCAGGGTAGGAGGCTTTGGGATTCCCGGAGGACCCACACCGCTGCTCGGGGACCAGACCCTCCACCTTCCAAATTCCTCAACTCCCTCCCCCAAGGGAGGATCTGCCAACCAGAAGGCTCCCGGCTGCCCCTCTCCCGCAGCTCCCTGGGGGCCCCTCAACTCGGCCTGCCGCCTGCCAAGGAGGGGTTGCTCCTGTCTGCGCGTGGGGTCAGCCCAGCCGTGGACAGAGAGGGCAGCTGGGAACCTGGCCATGTCCTCTCCCCTCACCCCTGTGAGCTGAGGGACGTGGAAGGACTGACAGACTATGGAAAGAGGAGAGTAGGCGGGTGCACACAGATGGCCAGGGAGATGGACAGACAGACAGGTGGTTACCTGTGGGCCGGGCCCCATGGGTCCCATGCCTCGGGGAGGGTTCATTCTCTGCATTGATCCTCCCATGTTGGGGTGCCCTGCACGAGAGGAGATAAACCGTGAGGTGGCAGGGGCAGACAGCACAGATTCCCCAGGCCGTGGGCCGCCCCGCCCGGCTCTCTCTACCTTGTTGTCGGGTGGGATCCATGGAATTGGGCAGCAGTGGCTGGGTCCCAGGAACTCCTCCTGGAGGCTGAAAGAGATGTGAGGCCCGTGCTGAGCGGCTGGGGGATGGAGGGAGATGTGCCAGCCTGCCCCAGTTCTCCACTGCCCGTCTGGGGCTACCCACGGCCTCCCTGACCTGCTGGCTGGGGCTGGGCGGGGGGATCTCCAGGAGCAGCAGGTGGCTGGAGCTGGCGTCAGTAGAAGGTGCAGCGTGGGTGGGACAGGAACCATCACACCCTGCTGTCTCCACGTGTCTGTGTTCCTGCCGGAGCTCAGCCTCTCCCTGGCTGCACCGCCTGCCATACACCCCTCCAAGGCCACATGCCTCCCGTCCTCACCTCCCGAACCCCAGCCACCATGGCTTAAGCCAAACCCTATCTTTCTTTCACCCCATGGAGATGTAACTCACCCACCCCCTCCCCCAAAGTGTGGGGACCGAGAGAGCCACCAGCTAAAAATCCTAACACTAAGAAGGGAGCAAAGGCAGAGGCAGCCTTTGAGATTTGGAAGGGGAAACTGAGGTCCACAGGCCCAACTGCCCCCAGTCATCAACTGGCAGAGCCAGCAGGAGCACTCAGGCTCCCAACTCCCTGTCTTTACCCAGCATGTGAAATGTCCCCTTCCGACCCCAGCGGGGCTAGAGGAGGCCTCCCAGAGAGGGGCGAGCAGGATGCTGAATGAGAGCCTGCTCCCCAAACCCTGGTGCAAGTGGCAGGTGCCGGTGTGATTACTGTTAAGAAGGTGAGGACAGGGTGCCACAGGTTTCCCAAGCGAATGCTTGGCATGCTTGCTGTGAAAACCTGTTACAAGTGATTTACTTGGGACCGGAGTTATTTCAGCTGCAATTGAGAAAAAAATAAAAAGGGAAGCAGAGCTGGAAGGAAAAGTCTGCTTCTAGAAGCCTCTGCCTCAGGACTAAACACAGGCCCTTGCCTTTGAGAGGAAAGCCTCTGTGAACGCTGACCACCTTTTCCCATCTGCACGTGCCAATGCTTCTCTGGGTTAGCATCTGGGATAGGGACGCCTGTCCCCTCCAGCCTCAGCCCTCACCACTGCCGGGGGATGTCTGAGTGGGGAACTGGGTGCCTTTGGCCCAAGAACAAGCTCTAAACCAATTGTGGGTGAGGTGGTGGTAAACAAAGGGGCAAGCTCTCGCTGTTTTTCCAAGCTTCAGAAAGGGGTGTGTGTGTGTGTGTGTGTGTGTGTGTGTGTGTGTGTGTGTGTCTGTCTAGTGGGTGGGGGTGCTTGCGGGAGGCCATACAAACCTGGGATTGCCTGCTGTCTCCACTGCCTGTCTCTCTACCCCTGGGATTTCAGCTCTTCCGACCTCTCATTCTCTCCCAGCCCTACTTCCTTTCCCCCGGTTCCCAAGCTCTCAATCATTTGACTGGTTTTGTGTCTGCCCCACTTTGGGGTTTGGGCTATTTCTAGACCCCAGTTACAGGACTCTGAGAGGACAGAGACCTGCTTGCCTCTGAGGCTCTCTGGTTTGGGGGACCCCAGGATGCTGAGGTAGACGGGGCACCCTCCAGGTCACAGAATGCCCACACCTAACCTTGATGGAGCAGCCATGGGGGCCGGCAATCGCTCCCTCACCAGGTAGCCCAGTGTCAACACCAGCAATTCTCAAAGGAAGTTCCTCCTTGGGCTCCCCTGATCCTGCCGTGTCAGGACTCAGGAGCAGAGCAGGGCTGCCCAGAGGCTCGGCGGGGGCCTGGGCGTCATTTCCCTCCTCCTCCTCTCGCTGGGGTGGACCCTGAACTGAGGACAGGGCAGTCTAGCCTCCTCTCCAAGAGAAGGGTGATGTGCAATGACTGAAATAAAAGGGTCTCACACAAGAAGGCCGAAGCCTTCAAATGTAAGAAGGAAGAAAAGTAACAGCTCATATATGGGACTGTAAGCACATGCTGAGCACACACTCTCGGAGCCTGCTAGGGAAAGTGCCGCTCCGGGGCTGTCATCCGGGCTCCTAGAAGTAGGCCAGTGCCTCTCGTACAGCACCGCGGGGCAGGGACAGGAAGCAAGTGTCTGCCTGGGGAATACACAAATCCCAGCAGCGTGTGCACGGTCACTCAGCTGGCCTGCCCCAGTCGGCCACCGCGCCAGTGGGGACTCCTCTGGGACATGTACGGGAGGGCTGCCTGACACATCCGATCTCAGTCTTCCTAAGCCCAGCTGAACCCCAATGACCACCACCCACCCACCCGCTCTCGCTTGAAAAACACCAGTGCTCTCTCTATACACAACCCCGAACCTGTAGCCAGGAAGGCAGCTAGGAGAGTGGGCTTGTAAGGACAGGTCATCAATCCTTGGCGTCTTGTCCCCTTGCGTGCCCTTCTCATTGCCCTAACGTAGGAGGTCACATGTACCTGACCAAGTCCCGCTGCCTCTGTTTCCTCCACCTGCCACAGGGGAGGGCTCACTGGGGTGGCACAGAGGCTCCTGTTCAACCTGCAGCCCCAAGCAAGGCACTCTCCACGAAACCCAGGTGCAACACCTGTGACAGGGGCACGTCCCTCCTTGGAGGGCAAACCCTTCTTGAGCCCACAGGAAACCGGAAAATCAGTGTAGATTTCCGATGGGGGGTGGCGGGAAGGTTGGGACAATTGGTTTGTAATGCGAGGTGCAGATGACGGACTTATCCTCCATTTGCTCTCTTGGGTACTTGCTCATGCTTAATTGATAAATAGAAACATACATGTTTCCTCTCGTGTCCCTTAATTGCTGGAGGAAAGGCCACAATTATGATAAGGAAGCATCTGTTCTCTCCATGGGGCGGAGGCCAGTTCTGGCCAAGGAGAGCCTCCTCTGGATGTGCTGGGGTGGGGGTGGGGGTGGGGCGGTACGGCGCTGCTCGGGCCCATGCACATGATGGCAGAGGAGGCCCACTTGGTGACCGGGGCAGCACTTTTACACCCCTGAAAGCTAAATGAATTGGGCGAGGTGCAGAGGAAACAGCACTGGGCTAGGAGCTGCAGACCAACTTAATCCCAGCTTACTGGAAGACTCTGGGAAGTCACTTCTTCACTCTGACCTGTTTCCTCATCTGAGGTACACCCAAGTGTCCCACCTTGCTCAAAAAGTTGGGTCTCTAATTCCCGTCTACATCTCCCCTTCGTGTCAGAGAAAGAAGAAACAAAAGATGTTTGGAGGGGAAAAAAATAATTGGAAACCTGATAAGCAATTCAGCCCTAAAACTGGAGGCCCCTGATTACAAGCATCTCTCCTCAGCCTCCACCACCGCACTCAGGGGCTTTCTTGCAGAGCCTTGAGTAACAGTAAAAATAGCGCCCCTCCAGTGGGTAACTGAACTCCCAAGTTCCAAAGGCTGTAGGGGCTGGATGTGCTGGTGATGTGGTCAAATCTTTTGAAGGGCATTTGTAAGGTCACTCTAAGAGTCACACGTAAAAATATTTCGGCATGAAAAGAAATCCCACTGATGTTTCTTTTAAGTTTCTTTTAAATCTGTCAATCCTCAAAAGGTATTTTATCTTTACCTCTCCAGCTTCCCTCCCGCCCCTGGATGAGCTGAACTAGGGAGGGTGGCACGGGGGCCCGATTTCTCCAGACCACCTAGAACTGCCAACCCTAATGGCCCAGCATAAGGCACACAACCCCAGGCTGAGAAGCCCTCCCATAAGCAGACCACTTTTCTAATTACACGAACAAATCCTTTCTTGTTTTGAGTTGGGTCTGGGAAACAGGCAGACATTGCTTAAAACCTCACAAATGTCCTGCTCCGCTGCATCCAGGCTCCTGATCTAAGCATTCCTACGGGCCATTTCTCCCCTTAATAGCAGGATTATATTTACCAGCCTTGGCAATTCTCAAAAGCTTCCAGGAAAAAATGCACGTTGTCAATTAACTTCATTAAGGAGGAAGACCCTTTTCCAAGAAGGGGCTGGAAGGGAGGGGCAGGGGCATTACCACCTTCTCTAGAATAGCTGAAACCCTGCATTCCCAAACATGGCTGCTTCTGGGGCTGCCCCCTGAGCTCCAGAACCGGCTGCCCAAAGCCCACCAGGAGAGGCAAATGAAATGCTGGGAGTGGGGAGCTGTATCACGGACACAAAGTGGACACAGGGCCCTCTCTGGGGACCTGCTTGGAAGCTACCTCCTGCATTGAAACTTGTGCCTCCATCTCCCGACCCTTCCCCCAAATTCTGATTTGGGTCAGAGTCCAACTGAGGTCAAGGGTGGCTGAGTGAGGGGAGAGAGAACATGAAAAGATACAGTACCTGGTTTCCCATTCTGATCGGGGGCCTGGGGCCGCCTGCGTATCGCGGTGACATAAAAGGCTGCAATTACAGGGAATTAGTTCAATGACAGCCTGCACTACCGCACAGGGCCAAACACAAATGCGCTCCACTCCACAAAGTCCAGTTTTGTTACAACTAGTGATCTTTTAAACTCTCTTTCTCCCCGGTGGCCTCTTCCCTCTGGGCAAAACTTCCTTTGGGCAGAGGGAACAAACGACGTGCATGGCATAGGTGCCTCCTGACTCCGCATCCGCTCACGGAGGTCTACTCTGGGTGGCAGGATAGCGTGGCTGGGGCTTTGCACAGGACGCGGAAGAGCAGGTACATCAGTGCGGGGCAAAGGAGGAAACCGCCGCTCTCGGTAAGGGCAAACGAAATCAGAAAGGGACTTATACGTAAAATTCCCAGGGTGTGCAGACAAAGCTGGACACACACACGCGCACACACACACACAGAAACCAGTGACAAAGGGGGTGGGGAAGGGGAGCGAGGATTTAAGGCAGGGGAACACAATGAGAACGGTCAGGGGACAGCGGGCTCCCTAACTTGTGCAGGGCAATGGGCAGGAAAGCTTTCTCAGCAGCGAGAGTGCACACAGAAAAGGCTAGGGATGCAGCTTCGGTTACAAACAAATGGTTAACCAAACTCAAAAACCAAATCAAAAGTGAGAGAGGAAAAAACAAAAACGCAAAGGCCGCTGACAAGGTCACAGAAATAGATTTTTTTTTTTGGTTTCATATCCAAGCTGGGTGTGATGTCCAAGGAATGAAGACTATCTTTTAGGGGGGGAGATTTTTATTTTTTTATTATTATTGTTTTTAAAATTTCATTCGTCAGTCAAGACTCGAAAGCAATGGCTAGAGCACATTTTGATTTTTGTTTTTCCTCTGCTGGCTCTGTCCTCCTTGTGCCCCGCGCCCCCCGGCGGGCGGGCGAGCCACAGCGCTTTTACCTGACTGTGGGGTCCCATCATGCTGCTGGGATTGTGAGGTGGAGGCTGTGCGTGCGGCGAGGGCTGTGACCCCGGAGGACCCTGTGAGGCCAGACAGCAGAGGCAGGTTATAGATCACAGCACATGGAGAAGCGCAGAAGCTTAAAAGAACAAAAATTAAACCAAAACAAAGGGCAGGCGGCGGGCGTGCGGGCGGCGGGCTCTGGTTGGCGGGGAGGTGCGAGCGGCTGCTTAGGTCGCAGGCCCCACGGTGTACGCGGTGAGCGGGAGGGAGAGAAGCCGATGAACACACTCACGGTGGTGGGGGGGGGGGGGTGTTCCAGGGGTGGAAGATAAAACCCAGCTCCTTTGTCAAAGCACGCAGGAGCAGGGGCCCGGACGCAGGCTACGGATGGAGCAGAGTTTGCCATGTTAAATACGCTGGTTGTGACGGGCTCAGAGAGCGCAGTGATGCGCAGCGAGCAGACCCCTCTGCAAAGCGTGCAAGGGAGTGGGGACGAACCGGTGAGGCCCTGCCCTGGGGGAGCTCCCGGTCTGGGGGGAAGGGGGGCACAGAGACAGAGTGCAGGTTCCTAGGCCAGTCTACAGAGGGAAGGGGGCCTGATGGATGCACGAGAATAGATAGAGGAGTCAGAGCCCGAACAGACAAGGGAACGACAGGACGGACCAGGGCACTGTTAATTCACCTTCACTTGGAAATGGCCCCATGAGGTCGGGGCTTTCATTCTTCTTTTTACCAACGAGAAAACTGGGTCTCAAGGGACGAAGGGATTTGGCCACAGCCACACAACTGGTAGGTAGCAGAGCCAGGATGTGAAGCCTGATGGGCCCAAGGCTCACCCTGACCACTGCAGCCCTGAGCTGAAGCAGACATGGGCAGAGGAGCAGCGGGATGGGGCTGGAGGTCCCTGACGGGTGGAGGGGCTGGGCTTTCCGGTCTAGAGGGCAGTGAGCCACCTATGGTTCCGAGCTGACCCCGGAAGCCTTGGGCTATGCTGACCTCGACTCCCCCCAGAAGAGATGAGGAGATGAGTTCACTTAAACCACGGGGTTGGTCAAACTGTGGGCTGCAACCCATTAGTGAGTGGTGAAATCAATTTAGTGGGTTACAACCATTGTTTTCTAAATATCTGGAACAGGATAAAATAATAGAAAATATCGAACAACTCTGTGTATACAAAGTCAAGTATTTTTCACGAACTGCTTTTTACATTTATACACACGCGTGTGTATAAATGTCCAATGTATCTCCTCCTGCGGGTCCGTCACAAAGCACAAAAAACTCATCTTGGAGGCTCCTTCCTGCCTGCTCAGAACATTCAGAGCTGGACTCCGGTGCTGGTGATGAGAAGCATACCCTACTTGTCTCTTCTCCACCCAATACTCTCGGAATATTTTAAGAAAAATTCAACACCGGCAGGGGGAATGGGTGGGGGGGGGGGGGTGGTTTACATTAAAGAAGAGAGGGAGAGAGAATCTCTGAGATGCAGGTAGGATTCTCTTCAACAGTCTCTTCCCTGAAAGCCAGGCTGCCCAGCCTCCCACCTGCTCAGGAAACCAGGCTGGGGCTGGGGAGGGGTGGAGGGGCTGGTACCAGCCAGCAGGGCCAGGGGACGCAGAGAAGAGGTGTGCAGAAAAAGACTGCAGGAGGCATACAGGAACCCGGGGGGCGCCACCGAGGACAGGCCTGGAGTTTCCTGGCCAAGCGAGGGGCTGCTCACTTCCGAAGAGCTCCGCGGAGCAGATGTTCCCCTACCTGCCACGCTACTAATTTCAACAAGTGTGTGTCTTTCTAGCGGCTGCCAGCAACGGCATGGTTTGTTACCATGAGCAATTTTCTTAATTAACAGACATTAATTAGCCATTTAGCAATTTTGCAAGCATTTGTTTAGCGGCTTTCCTAAACATGAATACCACTGTGATAATGGCACTGATTAGAGGGTCCCCTAATTAACAGTACAGGGAAGGAAAATTGAAATCACATAAATTAAAAAGGGAGGGGAAGTTAATGAAGGCGGGACATATTTGCACCTGCAAGTCTTTTGTACCATGAAACTTGGGTGCAATGTAAACAAAATAAGAGAATTCAAAGCCAACCCCCCAAAAAAAGAAAGATAAAAAGAACGGAAGAGAAGGGTTCAAGGGTGAGGTCCAGTTGCCAAGAGGGGGCAAAAGGCCTTCTGTCAGTTCCCAGCTCTTGGCAAGAAGGGAGCGCCTCCTCCCTCCAACCCTCATGGCCCTCACGGGTAACATACAATCCTTCAGAGAGAGCAGTGTGTCTCTGGGCAGGTCCCCCACACCTGTGCCCCCGTTAGCCAGGGGAGGCAAGCAGGCTGACTTGATGACAGGTTGCCGAAAATGTATGCAAAGCACCGAAGAGTGTGTGACACCCACAGGGGGCCTCAATCGATGGCAGTCCTTGCTGAGGGCCAATTCTTGAAACTGGGTCTTGGAGGGCCATTCTAAGCCATCTCTTGGCCATGGATTATGGCTGCTTGGGCCCCCAGAGGTTCACAGGGCAAGCTGGTATGTGTGCTTCACCTCCCACCTCCCTCAGAAGCTTCTGGATGGACTCTGGTGATTGGTCCCTGAATGAGCAGATGTGGCATAGGTTTGCCTCAAAGCAGGTGCCTCAAGAAAAACGGCCAGTGAGTATTAAGAGCCGGGAATGTGGCTGGTCAGTGAGGCCCCAGCAACTTCTCTGGCCAGCGGGGAGAGGCGGGGAGTAGTAGGCTGTTAAGCTAGGGAGGGAGCAGCATCTCAGAAGTCTCCCCTGTGACCTGGAGCCAGGCTCTGGAATACTGAGGACAAGAGAACCCTCACCCAGGCCAGCCAGTTACCCAAACAGAAAACCCCACCATGATCTCAAGACGGACACAGATGCTCAGCGTTCACGTCCCCAGGGCACGGAGCTCCTCTCCCACCCCAGGGGGGTGTTGACCAGGCTCTGCTTGTGTATTTCCCAGCACTGCATGGCCCCCAGCACTACTGGGAGCTCTACGAGCCAGAAAGCTTTTCTTCCATGGAGCCAGAAGTCTACCAATTCCCAGTGGTCCGCTATGTCTACCCAAAGCTCCATCCTCCGTGTCTCTGCTACCTCCACTCGGCCTGCAGCTGTCTGCCACTACATCTGCGTCTGGACTCTGTCCTCAAGACGGCATGTAATGGCACAGGGAGGGACCCCGCACACTTGGCACATTCTTAGGAGCAGAGAACAGGTCCTGCGTTTGAACTGTTTGCTTCTGTTAAGAGGACGACAGACGTGTTCCCATCTCCACAAGGAGGTACGGAATTTGCTGCCTTTTGGTTTAGTGGGCCAATAAAAGGTGTTTCTCTCGCATCCTGCATGCTCAAAAAGAAACTAACAGATAGGTATAGAGAAAATGGACCTTATGGTCTTTTCAGCTCATTACTCACTTGGTCAAAAGGCTACAGAGAAGGCAGACCAAAAAAAGGATCTTGATCTTTGTTGAGATGTTGGCTTTTCTCTTCCCCAAATTCTGAACAGATCTGGCAGGCAGGTGGAAAGGATCAAGGTGGGAGGGAGTCATTATGCTGATAATACTGATGAGTTTTCCCACATAGGACGGCTCCAGGGGCCTTCCTGGCCTCTACTTGCTGAAAGCTTTAGAAGAACCGAAAACAGGGGTGTCTGGAAGCCTGTTTAGCCAGAAAGGGCCTCCGAGTGCAGCTCTACTTAGGCCTTGGAGGCTTTCTGTCTCGGGAAGTGCCTAACCCCCTTGCCCAGCATGCCACAGAGCCAGGCGGTAGGAGCAGACATCTGAGGTGCACAAAGTACTGGGCTAAACTGGAGTTGGGGGGGAGGGGTCCCACTGGAAACTTGGTGAGAACCGCACCTGCTGGCAGTCACTTGTTTGTTGGGTGGCCCTGACAGATCAACACTTCTTCCAACGTCCTACATTTACAGGGGAGAAAAGAGAGGTCCAGCACAGACGCAGGACCTGCCCAAGACCACGCTGGTGGCTAAACCACATCTCCTAACCCCAGCCCAGGGCTCTCTTCACGGTGATCATGTTCCTGTCCACTGGAGGTAAACAAACAGGGTTTGAAAGAACCCGGTTCAAATCATGACTCTGCCACTGACTGCACTTCTCTCATCGGTGAAATGGGAATAATCAAAGCCACACAAGGCCACGTGGGGGAGCTGGCCTTCACCTGTATTAGCTCAGGTAACCCTGGACTCCTCACAGGAAAGGCCATCAGTGGCTCCACTTAC
The DNA here is from genome assembly GCF_014898765.1 of Herpailurus yagouaroundi. NCBI lineage: Eukaryota > Metazoa > Chordata > Mammalia > Carnivora > Felidae > Herpailurus > Herpailurus yagouaroundi. Next base: position 44,033,112 of record NW_024412388.1, read on the forward strand.
ACCTCAAAAGGGTGAAGCCACTTGCAAAGCTGTTCAGCAGTGGAAACAGCAGCAGAGTCTGATTCCAGAGCTCCAGGGGGTCTGAGCTTGCCCACCATCCTAAGGAGCTCGGAAGTGGTGCCTCCGTGTCGCACGTGGAGCACAAAGACCAGGGAAGAACAAATCCTCGAGGCTGAAGGATGTGTCGGCGCATGCAGTCACGTTCACCCACACACACATATTCTGGATGCTGCCCTCAGGCGTCCGGCCAGCCCCATTTCCTGGGGGTGGGTCACGGAGATGCATCAGACTCATCTGGCCCTAGAAGCTCCCACGCTAGTTGGCAAGAAGTTATGAGGACATAGTGACAAATGGGCTCGAGTGTCAGTTAAAATGCCTTGGGCTCCCAGAGAAGGGGGCAAGTAAACTGAGGCCCAGAGTGGCCGTAGAACGTGGGCCAACAGGCAGCTGGTATGAGAACTGGGACCCCCTGACTGGTCAGAGCTCTTTCCACTGAAGTGCTCTGCCTCTACCATGGGGGGACAGCAAGGAGGCCTGCACCTGGGAGAGACCCCAACTCGGGAAACCCTGCAACTGAATCTGGGAAAAGGAAGCGGCAAATGTACCCACTTCCTGCCTGGGCCTTCATCCTGCCCCAGACCCTATTAATGGACTTGCCACTGTGTCTCACACGTTCCCGGGATCTCTGACCGGAGATACAGAACTCTTGCACTTCCTTTTCATTCTTCCTGCAATGCCAGCGTTGGGTGGTGGTACGCACAGCAGCCTCTAAGAGCCACTGCGGGGAGGGCGTGGGGAGGCTCTGCCGCAGGTGTGATCGAAGCAAACGCTGGGCCATTTCACTTAAACTCTGGATGCGGCCAGTTCCGTGGAAGAGCCTTTGCCATCACGGACGTCGTGGGGAGCAGAACATTCCCACAGCACAGCCGACCCACGGTCTCTGCAGAAAGGCATTTCAGAAGCATCAGCAGGAGCCACCTATGCCTCCTGGTCACTTCCGGGTGGAGTCCCTGGACTTCACCTGAAGTCATCCACGAGAGATCGAAGGGCTTGTTGCATGATGGAGGAAAGCTTCAGGTTGCATGGACCTGGCATCTGATCCCAGCCCCCGCAGGGCACGCTGTGAGTCCAGTTTCCTCATGAGGACGACAAGGGGAATTGCAGTGGGGTGGTGCAGCGGACAGCACCAGGCAGGCACAAGGTCCTCAGTCTTCTGTGGTCCCGCGCCACATGCTCCGGTGGCCACTCGCTGCCCATGTCCGGGGAAAGTGCAAACTAGACCCTCTCTGCCGGGAGCACCCTCCTCAGCCCTGTCAAGGTGCACCCCCGAAACACGGCTCCATCCTCTTCAGACCCTGTCTTTTCTGCAGATGCCGCGTAGGCTGCGCAAGCCACCCCACGTGGACATCCTGGGCAAGGCCCAAACGGGGCAGCGAGGCTGGGCCAGCAGGCGGACCCCACAGCCACAGTCAGCCAGCCCCCCGGGGGGGCGGGGGGTATCACTAACACCTTTGAGTTCAAGGAACCAGGAGGAAAAGTTAGTACCAAGAGGGTGACCAAGTTGGCCCTCTAAGCTAAAGACTCTTGCAGGTAAGAGAGGAATAGCTCTTTAAAATTAAAAGGCAAATAAGCAAACAAACACTGCACTGATGTCTTTAAAGGAAAAAAGTAATAAAAACCATGTGCTAACTTTAATGTCTCCAAAACTCACCGCTCCTTCACCCAGTGCCACCTCACACTCTGCAAAGCTGCCTTTCCCTGTCTAGCAATCATGGACCCGCTGAGAAACAGAGCTGAGACTTAGCCCCAGGCTTTCTGGGTGCAGAGGGGAGCCTGGGAGAGAGCACGAATGAAGCCGGGCTGTGGCCAGTGGCCAGAGTGTCGGCCCCCAGAGCCCAGGGCACTCGGGCTGGAGCCGTGCCTCGTATCCCTGAGCCCTGGGCTGCTCATCTGTAAGGGGGAGGGTTTCAGGTGACACGTTCCTCATACTGAAGCCATACAAGTACCCTGCAAGCTGCAGAATAATGCTACGTGGTTACCACTGGCTAAATTTGCTTTCTGTCTCAACAGAAGACCTTTGGGGAAGGGGACTTGACGTTTTAGGTGGCTCAGAGACAAAACACTGCACACCTTCCCTGACTCATGGGGCCACTGGCCCCTGGGTTGGCAAGGCTGAGGGGATGAGTTTCATCTACTGGCAGCAGAGACAGACGACCAGCATTACTAGGGGCCTGTGTAATCTGCCTGTTGGGTGTGTCACTTTAATTGAGTGAATATAAAATTACATTAATTATACACATGGTAAAAGGCATGCGGCAGACAATCCAATTTGCTCCCTGGACACAAATGCTGACGGAAAACGCTGTTAGCCCATTCTGGGGAGAGGGCCAAGGTGTGCCCGAGTGCCACTGACACCCGACATCCGTCAACGCGGTCTGCCTGGTCCCTGGAGCGCGAAGTTGACCACCTGGCTAGGTGAAGGAGGGAGAGCTTTAACCACCCCCCCCCCCTTTTAACATGCGCCTCATTGGAGGAAAAGTTATTTCTTTATCTTGACCCATGAGAACAAAGTTGGCAATGGCTCACACAGTGGCTTTCCTATCCTTGCTTCTATCTGTCCTCTCCAGGGCTTCTCTATGTGTGTGTATGTGGGAGGTATAGGCCAGAGTTGGAGCTGAAATTACCAACTCTACGAGGGCGGAGGAAGCCTGGGCCATCCGTACGCCCACCCAACACGAGCCTGGGACGCAAGCCTGGGACACACACAGCAGGTCCTCCGGGGGCTGAGCTGGGCCATACCCAATGGCATGACCCCAGGAGAGCTCCAAGTCAGGGGCTGCTGGCCACGGCCACCTAGGAGATGAGCCTGTAACAGTCGTGACTCTCCATGGGCACCTGACAAGGAGAATGGGTTTTGCCAGAGAGGTCGAGTGACAACAGCCCATCTTCCCAGGATGGTGGGGAAGTTACCAGTCAGAAGGAGCAAGACAGTACACAGCGTTTCCCCCTTGGGGTCACCTCTGCATACCATCAGCAATCTACACGGCCACCGAGGTCCATTCTGTGCAGAGATCAGCGGAAGACTCATTGATTTCTGTCTGAGCAAAGGCCCCAGCTGACCTCCCCTTCTCCCCCTCCTTTCCGAGGAACCGAGACAGTGCCGGGCAGACAGCAAGGGCGAGAGGTCCGCACACTTGTGAATCTGGTGCCAAGACGCTCACAGGAGGTGCTCAGCGTATGTTCTTCTCAAGAGGCATGAGGCACACACGCTTGCCTCACAGAGACAGAGACGCAGAATCAGCAGGCAACGGTTTTCAAAACAAAAGGAGGAAACGTGGCAAATGAAAGTAGAGGCGGTTCCACGACCTAACGCAGAGTTCCGGCACATACTGCCCCCCACCAGGCTCTTCCCCCAGCCCTATGCATAGACAGGAAGACTGAGCCCCATCTCACTGGTCCCAGGTCCAGGCTGGGTGCCCTGCACCACGCTGCATGCCCAAAGCGGAGGCTGGAGTGCCAGGACCCCAAGAGCATGGCCACCATGTTCAGCTAGAGTAGGCGCTGGCAAACTATGGCTCGGGGCCAAATAGGGCCTGCTGCCTGTTTGTGTAAATAAAGTTTTATCGGAACGCAGCCATGCCCACTTGTCTACTGTCCAGAGCTGCTGTCATGCTTCGATGGCAGAGGTGTGACAGAGACCAGATGGCCCACAGAGCCTAAAAGATGTACTGTCTGGTCCTTCAGAGAAAATGCTTGCTGACCCCTGCGATAAGTAATGGTTTTCAAGGCTGAAGAGGGGAAAAAACTGGGGTCTTTTTGAAATTCTCAAGGTGAAATAAAATAGTACTGTATCTACTTTCTAATTTTTTAACCTTATATTTCTCTAATAAAATAAGTGAAGCAAAAATCAACCCCATTTACAGTAAGGAAAGTGAAGTCCACTGACATTACAGTATTATTTATCACAGCCACAGTTTTTCCCACTGAGGATGAACAGAATGAGCACTAGACCACGGGTCAGTGAACCCAAGTTCTGGTTCTCCCATCAAAATGCCACGTGGCCAATCTCTGAGCCCTGGTTTTCTTGATCTTTCATCATTATAACACAATTAACCAGCATTCACATCCAGCTGGCTGGTCCTAGAGTACCTCCTCCTTGCTGATCATCTCCCCAGTTTCCTTCTCGCCACAATGCTGGGGAACAAATTCATCCCTCGAACGCCAGCACAGACCATCCTGGGGGCTCTATTCCAGCCCTGACTTCTTTCAGCAGGTCCACACTGTTTGACTCTCTCTTGGGCCGTGAAGTTCTCTAGGGTCATCTCGAGGAAGGGCTCTACCTTGAATGGCTATGGTTGGGATGGGGTAGGTTTAAGAGAGGTGACTTTGCCTCCAGCTGCTAAACGTTTGCGGTCTCCCTGCTAGAGATTCTTTGTACGTGCCTGTGTCCATATAACCAGGCACCCTTTATAGGGACACAGGGAAAACCAATGATACCCAGAACATATGTGCAAAACCCAGTCCACCTTGGCAATGATCCAGCCACTGGGTTCCAGCACCCTGGGCCAAGGAGGCACTAAGCACCAGAGACGCTTGAACAGTACTTCAGGCCTCCCCAAAAGAGTCCCAGGCTGTTGGAGAGACCAGAGTTTAACTATTACCACAGCAGCACCCCAACAGAGACAAGGTACCAGGCACGCTAGAGAGCAAGAGGGCAACAATTACAGAATAATCACATTTAGGCAAGACCTGGAAAGATGATCAGGTGTCCTCTGGCAGAAAAGGCACAGAGGGGCTTCTGGGCTGAGAGACTGGCACCTGTGCTCTACAGGTCGTGTGGGCACGGTGCTAGAGGGCCTTAGGCACAAGATGGGGAGACCTGGGGCTGGGTGCTCCAGGCTGAGAAGTGGGGTCATTAACCTTTAGCAGCTCGTGCCTAAGTGTTGGAAATTATACACCCTTTCCTTTCCTTTCCACAGATGTTTCTATGGTGTCTCTCAACTTAGAAATTAAGACTTCTCGGGACACCAAGTCCATAGCTGTCTGGGGTGCTGATTCCCATCTCTCTCTGACCACACATGGAGTATGCACCTGCTCCATACTCGTAAGTATGCTCCATAAGTATGCTCCATAAGCCATACTCCAGTCCTGAACAGCTAGCCATCTTTAGTGCTGGCAAAGGAGCTGGGGCCCAGGGGAAGGCTTCCAATACCCAGTCCCAGCCATGTGGGTTTCTGGTCAGGATCCAGACAGCAAACTTCTCCCTCCCTGACATATACTCACTGCCGTAGAGACCGACTCTCTGCGTAAATGGGTAAGAGACTGACAGAGGATCCAGAACCACACCAATCCCTAGGAACACCTACCTTGCCAAGAGAACAAAATCCCACCCCCCCCCCCGCCACCCCATCAAAAGATTGCCTTTTGCTCTGAGAATGGATAGTGCTGCAGAGACACATCCTACTCCTGCCCGCCAGCCTCCACACCGCCTCTCACCAGCGCTCAGGCTCTGCTGTTAATCACAACGGCACACTGAAGGCGAGGTGCATATTAAAAAGGCACTGCCTCATCCACCCGGAGAATTCCTGCTCTACTTTAAGCTCTCCAGACACATGCATGGATACAGCCTTCCTCTCCTACCCCTTCACGCCCTGACAGACAATCCAAAAAGTAAAGATTTCATCATATCCAACTAGGAAGAGGATACACAGGGCTCTGGAAGGCACAAATCCAGAATGCCAGAATTCAACCCCTATTGTCCACTGACCACAAGAGGAAAAAGAAGTTGGCCAAGGTTCTCCCTTTGGTTTGCAGCTCCCTGGATGACTGGGAGGGAAGGGAACAGCTTGGGGAATGGCCCAAGATTTCATCTTCCTTCCTCAGCCAAGGAGAAGCAACAGATGGGGCAAGGGAAAGAACCAGGACTCTGGGGAGAAACGGGTTTAGGAAGCCTGCCCGCGGTCACCCGGGCAGTGGGTTATGCAACTGGATCACCTCAGCAAAAGCACAGGGGCAGCTGGGGAGGGAGGGGGCTAAGCGCTGTTGGAAGAACCCCAGATTCATGGGCCAGGAGCACCGTCTGTAGTCTCCCCCACCCCACTACTTGCTTAACCTCACCTGTAAAATGGGACACCCCACCTCCTCCCAGAGAGCTGCAGGACTGAGATACGGAGAGTCAAGTACTTAGTCTGGTGCCAGGAACTGGCCCCCACCAAAGGGAGGCTGCTGGTAACAAAAAGCTGTCAGGATCTTCCCCACCTCCAGGAATACTTCAGGAGCTCCCCTCTTTCTTTGACTAAGCTTTCTTATTACCCCAAACCCAGGGAGCGGCCTCCTTGTGTTCTAACAGTTTCAGGCTAGAGGCATGACCCTCACGCACTCTGCCTGATGTTGAGAGCTCTTCAGCATACTCTGCAGAAGTCGTGTGGCCCTTGAAGTGGTCCCTTATTTCTTCTGCTTTCCAGCACACCTCCCACGTCCGCCCCTTCTAACATTGGTGTGTATCACAGATGGGCAGATGGAGACCGAGAAAGGTAAAGCCATTGCCCCAGAACAAACTGCAAGTCTCCAAACACTTAGCACCTTTTCCACAACTTCAGAGTAAGTTTCCTGGGACAGATGCTATAATTATTCTGAGGAAGAGGCACTTAATTAGATCCACATTTTGGGCATATCTTTTTTGACCTTGGGACAAGGACAGGCCAAGACTCTGTCAAAGTCTTCTTGAATGAAATGACCCAAAATTGAAGAGCCTTCATGCAACAAGGGGAGGGGAGGATTCTGCAGTCTGTAGAAGAGGCCACACAGACATGCTGGAGGGACAAAATCGTGTCTGAGAGCAATAGCTCTGGCCCTTGCCCTGGGGATCAACAGCTGGTCTAATAATGGTGTGAAGGTAGCAGGGGTCAGATCACAAAGAACTGTGAATGGCATACCCAGAACCTGGACTTGATTTCCTCAGTGTAAGGACACCATAGACAGGAAGTGCACTTGCTGAAGGAGAGCCGCCCACTGGCCTGCAGTTAGCCCAGGCTGGGGTCGGCCCCATACTATGAACATCTGCAGTCAGGTTCTGCAGGGCCAGGCAGAAACCTGTCACTCAATGTGTACTGAAGGAACAGATGATTGAATGCCAGCCCCTAGGAAGGAGGCCTTGTGCGGATTTCTGATCTGCCTTTCATTCCGGCCACATTTCCAAACGCATAGCTGGTAAAGCGGGTGGAAGCTGTTCCTGTTTTATCGGCGGGGAGCTGAAACTCAAATTTACCCAGGTGAGGTCCACTAGTAACAGAACTCAGGATAACCGGCAAAGACCCAGCCTCCCGGGCGGGAGAGCTGACATTAACTCACAGTAAAAGGAGTCCATATTGCTGAGCCTGGCAGGAACAGAATCAGAAGCTCCTGAACATACAACCTGCTTCCTTGCCTCTACCTCCCTTGTAAACTCCCAGGGGGCAGACCAGGGAACAAGGAGTTAGGCCAGGTGGGCAGAACTAAGTAAGGTAGCCCATTAAAGGGCCAAGCAGGGCCTGGTGCTTAGTAGGTAACAGGTACGTCAGTCTAACTGAAGGGTTAAGTACTAAAAAGCCAATCCATCTCGAAAACACCCAGAGCCTCTCCCACACATCATTGCCCCCAAGGCTGTGCTGAGCCCCTAACCCTAACCCTTCTTGGAAGAACACTCACGGTGGCCCTAGCCCTACCCTGACCCTTACCTCTGAGAAAAGAACAGCCCCAGGACAGACCTACACATATCCACAAGGAAGATTCCTGAGTATTTACCCACACCAGGCACCAGGCAGGGCTCCACAGGTTCATTTCACGCCATCCTCACAAGTGCCCGAGAGTCTGGGGCTATCTTCACCCCCAACTGGCAGACGAAGCAATGAGGTTCAGACGGGCTAGCGGACTTTCTCAAGGCAACCCAGGCTGCGTGACCTCAGGGCCTCCAGGAAGGATGGAACACCTTCAGAGAGGGTGAGGGAGGGATGACAGATGAACTTCCAGGGGCCCAGGTGCTAGGCTTCTGACTACTGATCAAGCCAGATCCTAAAGCCAATGGGTAATGTTTCAATGGCAGTGAGAGACCATCACTGAACACGGACACATTTCTCCGTATAGCCAATCCTTACCAGAGCTCCAAAAAGGAGGCCTTGTGATTTGCTGAATGACTGCTCCTCAGCACAGCTGAGGACACCAGTGCCCGGAGAGGTCAGGTAAGCTCCCCAGAAGACGTGGTCAGGAAGTGACAGGGGGCTGTCTGGTTCCAAAGCCCCTGGTCACAGCCACTGCACACTGTGATGCTGACACTTCATGGAAAAGCTGCGGCTTCCTAACCATACTCTTACCAAGGGTGACGCCACCATTTTGGTATTAGCAAGAGATAGGGGGCTTGATGAATGACAGGTGGGCCTGGCCCAGGGGTTTTGTTTATCCCAAGGCCTTCATCTGGGGGAGGGCACTTGTCTGCGAGAGGTCGGCTGCGGAGTTCATTTACGCAGAAAACAGGACATGAACTCAAAACCCACACACTGTGGATCTCCTGCTATATCCCGGCTCTTGGAACACTCAGGGAGATGGGAGAAAGTCCTCAGACTCCAGTCCAGCCCGCTGGCCCAGCCCAGACTCCCCATTGGGCAGTTTCCTTTCAGAGTGGTATGATCTCATTCAGGGGGGGTCTATCCTGAGCCACATAATGCCAAGGCGTGTTATTATAGGATTCCACTGGAATTCTCTTCCTCCGACCTTTTCTGCTACAAGGGCTGAGGAATTTGACCTTTTTTTTTTTTTTTTTTTTTTTTTAAGGGAAAAAAACCTCAGCACGATTTGCACAGGAGGAAGGTGGAAGCAGAAACACGGGAGGGTCTACCCCCTCAGCCAACTATGAAGAAACAAAACAGAAACACAGGGGGCTCCTCCACCCCCATGACAGGCGGGAGGATCTTGGCAGGGGTGACAGGGGGAGGGAGGGAACAGACGCGACCCCGGTGCTGGGACAGGGGACAACATGGCACGGCAGCTCTCAAACCCAGGAGGGAGAAATCCAGTTCTAAAAGAAACCCAAAGTAAAAACCCAGGCAGAAAGGCGAAAAAGGATAAACCAGCCCAAGCTTTTTAATACACGAGAGGTGAAGGAGGCTACTGGAACACCAATCCTTGAGGATGGGATCCACAAAAGTCAGAGATGCGAGTAGGCTTACAACTCAGGAGAGGCCCAGAGGGAGGGAACACGCTGGGGTCTCCTGGGGGGAGTGTAAGGAGCAGCAGCAAGAACTAGCCCGGGTCTCCTAGGTCCAAGGGTCCTTCCGGAAGACGCTCCCCCCCCTCTCCCCAGAAAGGGAGCAGAGACCTGGGGCTGGGGGCGGTCCCTGGTGGGGAGGCAGAGGCGGCCAGCAGCTGAGCTCCCCGGTGGCGTGGGGCCGGCTCCGCGTTAGGGGGCGGTCGAGGCCTGCGGAGCGGCTGGGTGCTTTGTTACTGAGCAAATCTCCCAGGCACTGACTGCTGATGCATAGCTAACAGGGCGGCAGACATTGATTTATGTTCAACTTTCCATTTCATCAGCGAGAGTTACGGTGCGACATGCGGAGTTCACGTTTTTCGGAGGGGCGGAGAGGCGGCTCGAGTGTGCAGACACAAACATGCCCGCCCGCGTGCACAGAAGCACACGCGCCAGTCAAGGCCGCAACTTTGTTTTCCCTTTCCGAAGGGAGGGCGAGGGGGGCCGGCAGCCTGGCACGTCAGGAGTAACCTTTTGTCCGCGGTTGCTAGGAGCCCCGGCGCGGTCATCTGCCGCCGGGCAGACGTTAGGCACCAAGCTGGCTGCCGGGCGGGGCGGGAGCACAGCCTGACCTTTGTGGAGGTGGTGTTGGCAAGAAAAGGTTTTTTTCCTCCTCTCCTGCCCTGGCCTTTCCACCCAGGCCAGGCAATTATGCAGGGAGGCCTGTGTGTGGGTCCACAGTGGGGAGAAGGGGACAGCCCAGGTGACAGAGTTTCTGAGCGGCCAGGGGTTTATGAAGTCCTCTAAAGCATGTATGGCCCAGAGAGGGGAGGATGGTTCCCCAAGGACACACAGCCGTTTGGCAACACGGTCGGACTCAAATCAGGGCGTCCAACAGCCAGGGCAGGGGTCTTCAGGCTTAAAGCTAGCTTCTAGCTTCTTCACAGGAATCAGAGGAGTGGTGCTCTTGCTGCATAGCGCACCAAGTTGGCTTGGAACAGGTGGGGCTGGGGTGGGAGCAGCTCAGGGCCCAGCAGTTGGGGTGCCCCGCCTCCTCTCTAATCCTTCTCAGCGGGAGTGACCCTGCCTTCTGTCAGTCTGGAGGCAGACAACAGGGTGAGGGGCAGGGCGGAGGGGGTGCTTCTGTCCCCGGCAGGAACTGGTGCACTCACCCCTGACACAGCATCTCCGTCCTCCTCTCCCACAGACCAGCGCATCTATCAGACCCCCTCTGGCCCACAGCAATGCAAACGTGGCAAGGGCCGAGGCCAGAGAATGGGGTCCAGAAAGGGAGGGGATTTGCTCCCCAGTGGACTGAGCGCTCATTCAAAACTCTATACAGCCTACCACCTGGTCCAGGCCTGTCTTCCCTGAGCAACTCTGGCCAACGTGAGCCTTGGTTTCTTCATCCAGAGTGGCAATGCTGTCAGCTGCCAGGCCTACCTCAAAGGGTCAAATGGAATCGCATAAGGGGACCACTTTTCTCATCTAGAGAGCCTTCTACCGACAACTACAAGAGGGGGTCAAGAAAGTTCCATTTTAGGACCTGAAAACACTGGCTGGGAGCCTCAAGGGGCAAAGGGGCAGCCACAGGACCATGTGTGGGGCCCCTGCCTTCTAAAGTGAAGGGTCTGATAGGAGGCGGCTGGCTGACAGCCTCTCGCTACCTCAGGCCAAGGTAGGCCAGGACCCGCGGCATCCTCCCAGCTCTGCTTCCTCCCCACGCCCATATCCAAGGGGCTGTTGGTTCAGGCCAGGGAGGTGCTCGGCACTGCACTCAGTCACCACTCCAGCCCAGGCCCTGGCCAACCCCCAGGGGACCACTGCCTGGACTCCACACTTCCACAATGGCCAGCTTGCCACAAGCACAGCCCCTCCCGGCCACTGAGGGGTCTTCCTGGAACCGGGGCACTCCCCTTCTTAGGAATCTTCCATGGCTCCTCTGTCTTTAAGTTACAGTCCTTTGAGCGTCTATCCAGGTCTCCTGCCTTTCCAAACTTGCCCTTTCATACTCATGTCCTGGCACACTGCCCCACCCCCTCACTGGCAACTGCCTCCTGCTCAGGCCTCCTATGTCAGCCCCTCAGGGGAAATTTCCCAGATGGACCCCAGGCTAGGCCAGCTGCTCCTTCACCTGCCCTCGGGGCACTGAAGCCTCAGTGTAATCACTCCCTGCCTCCACCAGACTGCGAGCCCCTTGAGGGCAGGTCCGCAATGCTCACCAAGGGTGGGTGACTGCGAGGTCACTGTGCCCTTAGAGACCACGTCTGGCCAATGGGCTAAAGGATGATCAGCAAGTCTGCCAAGACTTACATGGTTTAGGTCCCGGCCTCAGATTCACCACCCATCAAATGGCGATCTAAACCCCCACCCATCGAGCCCTCCTGTGCAGCAAGCTTTGAAAACCACACAAACAGGGTGGTTTCTTTCTTTCCAAGCCTCCCCTAGTCCCGCCCTGGCCCTAGTCAGCAGAGAGGTCTTTCCTGCTGCTGCAGCTTTCTGGCAAGGAATGTCAGCTCACTGTGCTGCCGCCTGCTTCCCGCCGGAGAGGAAGGCAGGAAATGGACAGCACTCGGCCCAGCTCTTGGGAACTGCCTGAGCTCCTGCTGCCAGCCTGCTCTCATTTACTGGGCTTTGATCCTCCCTGGAAACACACCAGCCCAGCCCAAGGCGTTCAGTCCCCAGGGCTCTCTACTGAGCACTGAGTCTCTACTTGGTTACCACCAGTGCCAAGGAGCTCACTACTTTGTTAAATTGGCAGGTGGTAGAACGATCTTCCACACAAAGATTCACATTGGCCTCCCTCTTCTTTCCTCTGAAGGACCTGAGATCTAAGGGCTAAAGCGTTGCAGAGGCAGATCTGAGCATCTTCTTCTTGTTCTAAGATTTATTCATTTAAGTAATCTCTACATCCAATGTGGGACTCGAACTCACAACCTCGAGATCAAGAGTTGCATGCTCTTCCAACTGAGCCAGCCAGGTGCCCCAGGTCTGAGAATCTTCTATATGGCTAAACTTCAGATACTTGGAGTCACTTGTCAGAGCCCTCCTGAGGGTGCTTCTCTCCCAGAGAAACCCCAGCTACTTCTGCAGGAAATGAGGAGAGAAAGGTCCAAGGTCACGTGTATCTGTTTCTTCCTCTTATTTTTGGATCATTTCTTAGGCTTCTGAGCTATACACATGATATGCTCCTTCTCCTCCCCTACCCCCACCCACAACTGATGGGGAGGGTTCTCTGGAGGTAGACCTCAGAGGTGAGTGGACTCAGCTGGCAGGAATTAAGAACTCCTTAGAATGGGGTGGGGTGGGGTGGGGGGGGAACATGTCAACCCCTACTGTGCCCCCACTACAATGGAAAGTATCTGGGGATGCTCAGAACAGAACAGGCTGTGCTTTTGGCAAAGGGAACTGGCTCCCCCAGGACTGTCTTGTCCGGAGAAGGCTCGGTCTTTAGCCCTTTGACCTCTGTTGGGTCTCTGCAATACCAGTCTCCATCATTAATGTGGTCAACCCCCAAGTTCCTGCCCCTACAGAGCTGACAGAGCAGTACAGAGTTAACCGTTCTAGAACACAGACCTGGCCAAGGTATTATCCAGACCAGGGTTGCTCCAGTGGCTCCCACTACCCCCAGATGGAGCCCACAGTCCCTAAAAAGGTCCATCAAACACTGCCAGAAAACTCTCCAGTCCCCCTCTCCTAGTGAGCACCTACCTATCATCCACCTCACTCTACACACCGTCCCAGACCGTACTGCCTCCAGGAAGCTCTTGAGCAGGCTGGTCTCTCCATTTCTTGCTATAGGGCATGGGGTTACCTGTCAGTCTCTCTGGTAGGTTGGGTGCTTCTGGGGGCAGACTATGACTGGTCAGTTCTGGCCTAGAGTCCAGCCCCCTGCCCTCAGAGGTGGCTGACCACTATTGCTAACCACAGTCCCGCCTGCCTCTGAGCCTCCATCCTGTATCTATGAAGTGAAGCCTGGACTAGATCACGGATGGCAAATACATGGGTCATGTACTACCACTTACATCCCCATGTTCATGGCAGACATTGCCAGTCGGTATCTGCTGAGCCTGGACGTGGCTTCTGCATCATTCCCAGCACCGTGTTCTAGCAAGACACCACTAACCAGTCAGAGCTGCTGTCTGAATAGAAACATTGCCTGCGTTTGAGACAAGATGGCTAGAGTTTCTCTTTCTCCCTCCATCATCTCCCTCCTTTTCCTTGGTCTCTATTGTCTCTTCTTCCTGTAGGCAATCAGACATGTATCTGACTGCCATGGAAGAACACCAGGATCTGGAAGCAGCAAGCCCAGGTTTAGACCCTGATTGTAGCCCACAGCTGAGAACTGTGGGGAAGTCATTCACCTTTCCGAGTCTCACTTTCCCAATTAGCCCTGCCCCCTCTGCAGAAAGGCTACGATCAAAATGAAAGTAAGCTGGATGTCTAAAAACACTACATAACTGAAAACAATCACTGGAATTTAAAACAAAACAAGAACAAAAACAGCCTGTACTCAATGCTCCCGTCTTCATGACCCCTGCCCTCCTGCAACTCCCCAGCTCTGGACCTAGAAATCCTCATTGGACGGTACCTCCCTTAGAACCACCTTAGGGCCAAGGAGCTGGGGGCCCACCCAGACCAGCAGGCCTGGCCAAACCAAGCCGAGTCTGCCAGATGTGAAGACCAACTGACTTAAGCTGCATGGAAAAAAAAAAAAAAAAAAATGCCACTGCTTGATTATGTAAAATCCATCTGGATCCAAAGCAGAAAATCCAAGTTGGAAAGGCCCTCAGAGACCATCTGGTCCACCCAGCTTCATCTACTAGTGAGGAAACTGGGGCCCAGAGACGGGGAGCACCTCGCCCAACGTCACTCAGCAAGTATGTGGACAAGTGGGGGACCAGAACAGGTGTCCTGAGACAACAGTCCTTTGTATCCTTCCCCACTGTAGAATACCACCTCTGGACACTCCAAGCCTGGTCAGAATGAGGATCTAGACCTTTAGGGCTGGCTGGGCTCCACTGCTGGTAACATGAGCAACAGAAATAAACTCAGTTCAAACATCTCCCGGGTCCCTAGCGCATGCCAGCCGCTCGCGATACCAAGATCAAGGTCGTCTTTTTACAAGGAAAGCACAGAACCAGAACACCCTTGGTAAGTTCTTCCATAACCCGAAGAAAACCAAAACAGTCCCCAATACTGTGAGGTATGGTCAGGTTGGGTCCCAGACCACCTCTCTGCCAGCCCTGAACTTGCTACCATAGACATCTCATGCCACAGGACCAGCGCACCGTCCACCTGAGAAACCTCAACACCAAATAAGAAAAAGCAAACAGATGGAACCTAGTATGTGGATGGCCAAGCCTTCTGACCCCTGGAGTAGCCTTGCAGCCTGGCAACCTAAGAAAGCCCCCCTGTGTTCGGAGGGGCTGGGACAGGGGTGGACAGCTGCTCCCTCCCACCTACCCAGAGGCCCCACGGGCTTCTATATTTAGCACCAACTAGGGGCAGAGTCCTGATCTGAAAACTGGGCTGGCCACCTTGGGACAGGATCTGGTCAAAGCTGGATCAGCCAACCCAGGCTGGCTCCCTGGGACAAAGCCCCCCTGCATCAGAGCTGCCTGCCCAGACCGTGGGCAAAGCAGGGGAAGAAGTGCAAATTGTTGGCAGCAGATAAAACCCGATACCATCTCAATTTCCCTTCTAATATCAGAGTGGCTGCCTGCAAGATGAGCAAGGGGCAGGGCCAGCAATCAATAGCTAATATTCGCATTACGTCCTGGCCTACTCCGGAAATGGGCAGTCACCACCGCCTTCCAGAGATACCCTTTCCCCTCAGCAGTGACCTAGCCTGAGTACTTCAGCATCACAACCAGGAAGTGCCCGTCTGCTTCATCTTCCTCTGCCCGATTAAACATGATGCCCTCACCTGAGAGCAGGGAGAACAAAGCCGGCCAGAGCCACCCCAGAAACGGACAGTCTGGGGCACACAGGTTCCCTGCTCAATGCTGTCCCCCCGCCCGCCTCAGCCCCTGCCAACTCATCCTGATTAGGGATCAGAAAAGACCTCCGGTCGAGAGGATCCAAAAGCGACCTCTGTTTGATGGTGCCTGGAAGTGGCCAAATAAGGACAGGAATCAGTCTGGACTTTCTGACCACACACCCCTGAACGTCACAGGGGAGGGCCCAAGAAGTATGTCTGGAATTAGGCTTTAACCATGGACAATTATACCAAAGCAGGAAGTTAAGAGCTGCCCACATATCAGGCAAACTTTGCCTTGCCCCAGACTCAGGCCAAAATAGAAGCCAATGGCCTATTTAAAAAATACAGCTGGCTATTGTCCACTTCTTCCCACCACAGTGGCCTGCACTGGGCACTCAGAAGCCAGCAGGCAGCCTCAACAGGCATGCACACAGGTGGAGCCTGGCGCCTGGGGCTCCGTCCACCAGACAGGAAAGTCACAAGTGCACTGTATCGAGGGTATCAGGTGGGAGGATGTGTAAGCCTGGGAAAAGAGGTCCCCAAGCAGAACAGAACACCTGTAAGAAAGACCTCCAACTAGGAAGAGAACATCTGCCTGCAGTGACCAGGAAGAGGACTGTCCCTTGGCATGGATGACTATAGTCCCTTGGGTTTCCCCTCTGGAGAAAGGGCAGCAGCCCACCTGGCTTCTTTCTTTCTTGGGTCCGCAGGTTTCTAAGCATTTGAACGTCTCATTCCAAAGTCTGGCCCCTCTTCCTGATGCCTTACCCCCAGCCAAGCCCTAGGCGATGCCTGGTCTGGGCTAACCTGGAGTCTGCACACCCATTTCTGAGGCTGTACCCATTTCCACCCCAGGGCAAGGCTCCAGTTTGGGCAACATGCTAGGAATGTACATAGATGCATGTGTGACCATCCAAAGCCCTCAAGCGCCATCCCGACATCCCTCGCACCTCCCTCACCGCCATCTTGGTGGACAACCCATTCTTGCCGTTTTATGGGCAACACCCAAATTTCGCTGATTCCCGTCCTGGCTGGTGAGCAGTACGTCCAAACCCTTCTTCTCTCCCGGGGGTCAAGAGCAACCGAAATGTGAAATCTTACAAAGCAGAAGTGGTTTGTCCAGGTCGTCTCCCACCCAGGGAGAAAGTCCCCTTAACATCTCTAAGAGGGGTTTGTCCCCCCTTTTGCTCAGATGCCTTCATAGCAGGAGGCTCCACTTGCAGCAGCCTGCGTCTCATCGCTAGATGCACAAGGTGTGAGATTCTGGCTTACATCAAGCAAAAGTCTCCTTGGACTTTGCCTCAGGGCTCCCAGCTTTGAATTCTTGGGCTTCACGGAGAGATCTCGGCCTTCTTTTCTATATGACAGCTCCTTCCGTATTCTTCTCTGAAAGCGCTAGCCTTTCAAAGGGGTGGGGGACAAAGGCAGATTCTCAAATCCAGCCACAGACAGGTTTCAAAGAATGAAATGTTCCACTCAAGAGCTTCATCAAAGGGGCGCCTGGGTGGCTCAGTCGGTTAAGCGTCCGACGCTTGGTTTTAGCTCTCAGGTCACGATCTCACGGTTGGTGGGTTCGAGCCCAGCACTGGGGTCTGCGCTGGCAGTGCGACGCCTGCTTGGGATTCTCTCTCTCCTTCTCTCTCTGCCCCTCCCCCATTTGCTCTCTCTCAAAATAAATAAATGAACAAACAAAAAAAGAGCTTAAAGCACTTCCTTCCAGCCCTGCACGCCAGTACCTCTCCGAAACAGCATTCCCCGGCCTCAGCCTGGTTAAAATGGGATGAGTCTCCCACCAACCCCCCACTTCCTAGAGGCCTGCAGAGATAGGAGGAGGAGGAGGCAGAGAGGGGACGGCAGCCACACCCAGCCCCAACAGAAGATGGAGCCCCCAGAGGCCCACAAGGTGTATTCTGGGGAAGGCCTGGCTCTCACTCCACGTGGGACCTGCCCCTGCCTCTGGCGGGCGGAGTGCGGGCCCAGATGCTCGTGGGATGCCGCCTGTGATCGCACTCGGAAAAAATCAAGTGGTTAACCAGAGGGAAAGGATTCCGAGACCTGCCAGGATGGTGGGTTTTTTGTTTTTTTTTAGATTACGCCTAAGGTTTGTAGTTTGGACAGGCAAAGTAAACAATGACAATGACAGCAGCAACAAAACAGAAACAAAGAACAGTTTACTTGTTGTTGTTTTTTTTTTTAAAAAAGGCTTTTGTTATAAAAGACAGCTCTCTGAGGACTTGGAAGGGGGGGGGGGCCCACCCCCGCCTCCCCGACCAGGGGCGGGCTGTGTCGTGACTGCGAAGCCGGTGTGAAGAAAACAAGCTGGAGCAGAAGTGACACAGCGCGTGCAGAGGGGGTCGGCTCTTCATCTCTTTTCTCCCCTCCTCAGGGTTTGCAGGGGGTGGAGAAAGGGATGGGAAGGGTCTGAACCAGCACACAGCAACTGTATTTAGACCATGGCAAACTGAGCTACTACTTACTTCTCTCTCCCTCCCTCCCGCCCGCCCGGGGCCTGGCCAGGAGTGGAAGGAGCACAGGGCTGAGGGGGCCCAGCACGTACCTGAAAGAAACCTGGCGGGATGGGGCCTCCCGGCATCCCGTCGTTGGGGGGAATGTTGCCAAGCACGGGGCTCGGGGCGGCTGCTGCGCTCTGCGGAGACAAGGAGGTGGAGAGTTAGGAGGCTGTACCCACCGCAAGAGACCTGGAGCTCTGAGCCTTGTCCCACCGGGTTCTCCCGGTCTGCCCACGTCCTCCACAGACCCTCCTCAAATACCACCTTCCCAGGCACGTCTTACTGGGCAAGTGACGAACTCTCCGAGCCTCTGTTTCCTCATCTCTAAAATGGGAGAACAAGGTCTCCCGCTTCGCGCCCGCACTGCAGAACAGAACGGTAGTGGGTGGCCAACATACAGCAGCCGTTGTGAATGGAGGGGTGCCCTGCCTCACCCACTCGGCGGCTTTATGAAGCTCCCACAGGGCGGCTGAGGTGCTTTACAAATGTTTGTGCCCTCTCCAAGAGGCTGCATGCTGTACAGAGTAGACCAGTAAAGATCCACAACTTAATGCATAAACACAAATCCCTGCTGGGAAATGTCCCTCGAAAGGTTGAAGGAGGGCAGGGGTGTTTTGGGCCTGGTCAGGGTCCTGGGTGCCACCGGAGAGGAGGTGGGTCCGCCCAATGCAGGGACTGGAGGCACTTTTCTTCTTAAATGCTGCTATTCGGGCATCTACCTGGTACATCTGCCTCAACAAATGCCTCCTGGGGGTGAACAGACGTCCTTCTCCCCAGCCTGGCCTCCTTCCAGACAATCTGTGTCCCACCTGCCACGTGGTCAGCATGTCTGAGCCTGGGCCCACACGCGCCCAGGGCAAGTCACGGGCCTAGCACCCCACCTGGGCTGGTGCCCTGCATACTCCCCCACCGGCCCCCGCCCTGACCGACTCTAAACCTCCCAGGCACTTCCCCCCACCCCCGCAGGATGACCACCTCCAACCCACACCCCACCCTCCCCGCCCGGGACTGAGAATTTGAGACTGAATCACTGACTGTCTCCCAGAGGTCTGACTGGTTCTCTGGGACAAGAGTGAGCCCCTGGGGTCAGGACCACCTCTTTCTCTCCTACAAATGCAGAATTCACTTCTTGCCTTTCCTCAGCCAGGAAACAGGAACCAGAGCGCCTAACTTCCAAGGATGATAGAAGGAAATGAGGTAATGTGCGAATCCCATGAACACACTCCATGGCAGCAAGATGAACAGACACCCCTGAGAACCTGTGGGTCGGAGCGCTGTTACCTCTACAAGCAACGGATGGCCGTGGCCAAGTCACTTGGCCTTCCCGCACTAGTTTCCTATAAAAAGTGGGGATCGCTGTTGTCCTGCCTGCTCATCACGGGCGTGGAGGATTATGTGACAGGACGGGCCGTGTTCTGTAAACCGGGAAAGCAGGAGGGCTGAGTATGGGCATGCGCTGGGTGTCTTAACAGACCCAGGTAAAGAGACTGGGGGGTAACGGATGGGCTGGCTGTCCCGGCCCCACATTTCAAAATCATTCTGCCCACCGAAAAGCAACCCTCTCCATAATTACAGATTCTGCCAACCATCCTGTCGTGTGTTCCAAGCAGCCCCCAACATCACAAATTTGGTCTTCCCACTTTCCAGGTGTGAGCCCCACTGAGACAGAGGAGAGACCAGCCTGCCTCTGCCTAGCCCCCACCCCAGTATTATCTGGGTGAGGGCCACCTGGGGGAGTATGCCAGGCTATCCATTAGCTGCACTGTTTGTTTGTGGTTGGTGGTTCTGTGAAAATGCAACTTTTCAAGATTTACAGCCAACAATCATTCCTCAGAAGCAGGAGCAGAAAAGTTCAAAACAGGAAAAAAAAAAAAAACCAAAAACCTGAAACAAGGTAAACAGGCACCTACGTTTGCTTCAGGTTCTTTCAGAGACCAGCTTTACATTTAACTCTTTACTCCTTCAGGAACTTATTTTGATACAGAATATAGATTTTACTCCTCAGGCAGCTGCCTCAGTACAATTTCACCCCACTCATTCGAAATCAGGAGGCAAAATTCTTACAAAGGCTTGGGTCTGTTTCTGCATTTTAATTCTGTCCTACATCTTTTTTAAAAATATTTTTTGTTTATTTTTATTTTTAGAGAAAGAGAGGGGCGGGGGGCAGAAAGAGAGGGAGACACAGAATCCGAAGCAGGCTCCAGGCTCTGAGCTGTCAGCAGAGACAGAGCCCGACATGGGGCTCGAACCCACGAACAACGGGATCATGACCTGAGCTGAAGTCGGATGCTCAACCAACTGAGCCACCCAGCGCCCCAATTCTGTCCTACATCTTTAACACTTCATTGTAATCACTGGGAGTTTCAGGGTGTATTTTACTTTTTCCTTCAATTCTTCAATGTAAGTTTTCTGGCTTATTTTCACCTAGCTATCCCTCCAAACACAGATCATTTATAAAAGTCACCCTCCTACCAAACCAAAAAAGTTCATATGGGGTGCCTGGGTAGCAACTTCAACTCAGGTCATGATCTCGCAGTTCCTGAGTTCGAGCCCCGCATCAGGCTCTCTGCTGTCAGCACAGAGCCCACTTCAGATCCTCTGTCTCCCTCTCTCCTTGCCCCTCTCCTGCTCTCTCTCTCCCTCTGAAAAATAAAACACTTAAAAAAAAAAAAGTTCATATATGTACACATGCACACAAATACACAAATCTACACATATATATACACGTACCAATCTGGAGAAGAAATGACCTGTTCCTCAGAGGCACCCTCCCAGGACACGGTCTTTCTCCAATTACTCGCATCTTGGTACAAGTCCAGCAGTTAACCAGGTGGGGACGGAGGGGGGGTGGGGTGCACAATGACAATAATCAGCAGGCAGGTGGGAGTAGGTGACACACTGGGAAAAACCAAAAACCCTGCCTTGCTAAAGCCAACTAAACGTTTTATTCAACAAATGTAGCACCGTCTTGTTTGTAGGATGAGGCCAGGAATAACAAAGTTCCTAACTGGCAAGTGCTTGGTGGTGCGCATGGCAGGAGCCATTGGGCCCGATGCTAGAGACCGGCTGGGTGCTTTTCCCCCCTCCCCGTCTCTCCCTGAACCCCCAGGTGGCCTCTGAGGTAGACACAAGCACCCCAGAGACACAAATATCTGCATGGAAAGAAAGCAGGCTCGGGACAACCCTCTCCCATCCGTTCTTCTCGGTCCAGACCTACTCTTCTCCAGCTTTCAGCCCAGAACAAGGCTTCGCTTTTAAGGAAAGATCTGGAAAGCCTCACCAACTTGATTTCTTTAAATTAGCATTTATCATTTAGTACCCAACACTTGCTTATTATAGCACACGGCCAAGGAAAAAGAAAATGAGCCACCATTTTTTGCGGAAGAATGTCAAGAGCACTTCCCGCTCTCATTACACAGCCAAAGAAAACACAAGTTTTTAATGAGTCTAATATTATATAGAGGTATCATCATTTAACCAATTTCATTAACAAGCATTACACTGGGGTTTGCTACCTTGGTAGTTACAAAATGGGATCCCTGGTATTCTGCCTTATTTTTTTGGATCACTATCTTTTGAAATGGTCCATAGATCTACTTTTATGGTAAAATGTTCACCTTCTTTGCTTTCTGTATATTAGGTTTTTCCTTAATGATACAGAAGAGCTTTTTTTTTTTTTTAAAGATATAAGGATATTTTATAATTTAAAAAAAAACACACAACTTTTTAAAATGAAAATCTGAACCTGGGAACATGACTTCCAAAGGTTCCCTCACTGGGAGATCTCATTTCCCTACAAAAATCAGAAGTGAGTCAATGGTTCTAGGAACTGGGGGTGGTCCTTTGAATGTCAGGGCTGGGATAACCATGGTTCCAGAACATGGATGGTGCAATTCTCTGACATCTGGGTGGAAGACAGATTTTTTGCTCTCCTCCAATGAAAGGAAGGCCATGTGAACAATGATTAAGGTGGCAGGACGCTGAGGAGACAACTTTTATCATTCAAAGCCTCGTTCAGCAGCAAAACTAAACAAAATAATTAACCTGAATTATGACAGCTATTGCTATCCTTTGATTATGACACAAACACGTGCTCCTAATGGAAAACTTCCAAAAGGGCAGAAAAGCACGAAGCAGCGAATGAAAAGCAGCAACCTGTGTTAGAGGGCGACCAGGGGGTTAAGAAGTAACGGGCTACTCACACAACCCAACCCCAGTGGACCCTTCCTCCCACCCCCACACCTGGCAGCAGGGGCTGTTTTACCCATCTCGAAGATGTGAGGCATACAGCAGGTGTTCAATAAATGATTATGACTTTTATTATTCAAAGACCTGCTCAAACCTGGCCATCTGGAGCCAGGCCTTTCCGGATTGCTAGGAATCGGCCTCTCCCTGTGGTTTCCAGCTTTGAGTTAGAGCTCCATTAAGGCACTCAGCAAAGCGTCTCATGTGAGTTTTCTCTAAAAACACAGAACCCAAACCGAAAGCCCCTGACATTCACGGAGGCCTACAGCTGCCAGGGCTGTGGTGGGTACAGGGGATGGAGCCCTCCCACCGGAGCAGGAGAGTAAAGAGCACTGGATTCTGGAGCCAGAGACCTCCCGGTGGGCTCGGCTCCTTGCCAGGAGCCTCAGTTTCCCCACGTGTCCAATGGAAGGGCTAGACACGACGATCTCCGAGGCCCTTCTTCCAGGCTGTTCTTCCCAGCCTGGTCCACACACCCAGAGGGCAGGGACTGGAAACAGCAGCTCCTGCTGCAGGGGGACAGTTCTCTTTCCAGAGACTTCGAATTTTAACTCCTCTCTGTTCACTACAGAACACTTAAGAGATCAAAGATTAAAAACCACCCAGAAACCTCTTTGTTATCAGAGCCTGCAGATAACAGCCGATGACATTTGAGCTCCCCCCGCCAGGCCCTCCTCACCAACATTTATCCATATATGCATACATACATGGACTAAAAAAAGCAGAATCAAATCAGGCATGCAGTTTGGTAACTCATGCATTTTTTATAAAACTAACTTAAAATTCTTTTCTAAATAGAAAACAGGCCTTGCGCTGGGTGCCGTGGCCCACTCCAGCCAGCTGCCTCCTCTGAGGCTCAGGGGTAGAGTCAACTTGGAAAGCTCAAGGTGCCTTCGGACAAGTGACCGAGGCCCCTCTAGCTCCCCTGCAAAGTAGCGTACTTTTGCTCACGGCCTGGGA
This sequence comes from Herpailurus yagouaroundi, assembly GCF_014898765.1. Classification (NCBI taxonomy): domain Eukaryota; kingdom Metazoa; phylum Chordata; class Mammalia; order Carnivora; family Felidae; genus Herpailurus; species Herpailurus yagouaroundi. The sequence goes on from NW_024412388.1 coordinate 44,056,027, forward strand.
GCTTTCCAGGGAGGACTGATCCCACAGCCCTCTCCCCTGAAGAGTAGGGTTTCTTTATGATCCCGTGGTGGTTACACAGCCGCCAGGGCTCGCTCGGGGGTTCACTGCAGCGTCTCAGCCCGCCCATGTGCTCCAGACGCACGCCAGCTGGTCTCACACATGCCATTCTGACTACAGGCATCCCTCACTGTCAAATCTGGTTTCCAATAGTGACCACCTTTGCCAGTGCTGGGCATCCCCAATGCACCTTCAACTAACCCACTCAACAACCCTGGAGTACAAACAGACGTGGCAAGTCCCAGATGTGGTGCTAGGCCCTTTCCTCGCTCTGTTGCAAGAAGTCCCCTGTGGCTCCAGGAACAGCAGGGTCATTGCAGAGGAACCGAGGGACAAGCTCCCAGGAGCCTGCCACCTCTTAGCTCAAAGCATCTTGTGGTAGGTGACAAGCACTCATGCTTCCTTTCCAGAAGCATGGGTCTGGGCAGGGGTGTTCCCTACTAGGTATTATCTTCTGACCGCACCCCGAGAACCCTAGTTATCCTCACTCCACAAACTAGCCTAGGACCATCCCAACCCCCAGCCATTGTTCACTCTTTTTTAAAAATGATCTTCTAGGGGCGCCTGGGTGGCGCAGTCGGTTAAGCGTCCGACTTCAGCCAGGTCACGATCTCGCGGTCCGTGAGTTCGAGCCCCGCGTCAGGCTCTGGGCTGATGGCTCGGAGACTGGAGCCTGTTTCTGATTCTGTGTCTCCCTCTCTCTCTGCCCCTCCCCCGTTCATGCTCTGTCTCTCTCTGTCGCAAAAATAAATAAACGTTGAAAAAAAAAATTTTTTTAAAAATAAATAAATAAAAATGATCTTCTACACATGAAGCTCCTGGAAAACTGGATAAAAACAAATGCTCAGAATGAACCACGGGACTCCTGCCAGCGTGGCCACGCCTCCTGATTTACAGGGCTGCAAAACGGAACTTTGTTCTGCAAATGCCCTCCCTCTTCGCCCCACCCCAATACTCAGGCGTGTAGCAGCACAGGGCCCACATGCGAAACCACCGAGCACAGCCTTTCTCCACTGAAACTCAACACAGGCCATGTGGCCAAGCACCCAGGACGCCACAGGGTGTGTGGCATGCGGCTGTGTGAACGCGGCCGGGAAACAGAGGTCACTCAGAGGAGTGAAGGCACCCATGCGCTGCCTACGTGAGAAGGGCAAGTGAGAAACGGAGGTCTCTGTGGGATGCTTGTGTCCAGGAGAGGGAGGGATGCCTGAGCGAGTACCATCAAGACAGAGGCTTCAGCAATCTGCACAAAATACTGGAGCGACCTGGGTCCCTCTGGGCTGAGTTTCCTCCAGGGGATGTTAATCTTAGCAGGACAGAAACCAAAGATGTAGATGAGGGAATAGAGACAGTGTCATAACCCAGGCAGAAAGGCCGAGACAGCGAGAAGTGGAGTCAAAAGAGGGAGAAGCCCAGGAAGAGGGCCTCTTCGTCTTATGCACAGACCGGAGAAAAGAATCCGTCCTGGAGGACAGGGGCTTGAAGTCTGCAGCTTGGAGAAAACGCAGAGCTGTTGCTACGTGAAGAGACAGAAGCAGCTGGCATTAAAAATAGGTTCAGATGACACACGGGAGTGACACAGGATCCCTGCCTCCAAATAGCCAGTGGGCTGTCACGTGGAAGCAGGAGTGGACGTGCTCTCTTGGTGCCGCGGGATGGCTCTGGGCCCAGCAGTAGATGCTCTGAGCTACAAAAAGCTTCTCCAGATCCGAGCATCAGAGTGAGCTGTCTCAGGAAGTGGTGGCCTCTGTTAACTTGGGGTGGCTCACAGTTGGGACACAGCAAGAGTGCACCACGGATCCAAATATGTGGGCTTGATCTCTGCTCTGCCAACTCAGAGCCATGCTGATGGTCTCAACCTCAGTTTCCCCTCTGTGAAAGGGAAGAACCCCATTAACTACCACTGCCCGGTGTGTCCTGGGGATTATTATGACAGAAGAGCCCTGGGGTGAGCGTCTCGGGACCAGGGTTCCCGCTCTGGCTGCAAATCACCTGCTGTATGCCTTGGGCAAGCCTTCCTGCCCCTGGCCTCTCTCTGCTCAGCTCCAAATGAGGCGGCTGAGGTCTTGTGGTTTCAACGATACGGTGGGCATCACACCGAGCTCTCAGCAGAGCAAACTGAAAAACAAGGTCATGTGTAGGCAGAAAAAGCCCCAACTTGCCACAGCCAGGCCATCGGGCCCAAGTGAGGGCCGTCCTGACGCCAGCGCTTCTTCCCAAGTCCCCTGGGGGAGGGAGCAAATGCAGGGATGCACAGAGGGGGGTATGGAAAGAAGCAGTTGCCTTTCATCCTGACCACAGAGATCTGGAGAGGGGAGGGGTGGGCCTGACTCCTCACATCCCTGCAGAAGAGGTCGTTTCTGTTTACCAGTAAGGAAACGGAGGCGCAGAGAAGCACGTTATCATGAGTGGCTCTAACTTTAGTCTCTCTGTCCCTCCACTCCCCAGTCTTGGGTCCAGAAACCCAGAAACTGGGTCTCCCCACCAACCCAGCAATTCCCAGGGAGAGTTCTGTGTGCTCTTTGACGCTTGTGGAAAGAAACAAGAGACAGATCATCACAAACGTGAGGGCAGCATAGTGCGGTTCTCTGCGTTTGGGATCATCCATATGTTCTGCTCTTCTCCCTAAGCAGACGGACTTAACCCTGCTCCTTCCAGCGAACAGGTGACTAGCCTGGCCTTCAGCAAGGGGTGTGGTGGTGGTGCGTGTGTGTGTGTCTGTGCAGGATTGCACGAACTCGCTGAAGACTCTGCTGGATGTGACTGGCAAATTACCCTGAGAAGAGAAGGAGAAACAAGGTAGGTGGGAGCTTAAACAGGTTACGAGTGCTTTACACACGTCAGACGCACTCAGCAAACACTGGCTCCTGGGGCCGTTGGGACGCGCCGTGCCCGCCAGGGCGGCAGATGACAGCGCGCGGCCCTGCCCTCAAGGTCTGGAGGATGAAATGAGCCGCGGTGACAGAGAACTGAGGGGTGTGGGAAGGTGCTCCGGGCGGGCGCTGCGAGGCAGGGATTAGGGGGATCAGGGAGGCTTTATGGAAGAGGTGGCACTCAAGCCAGGGCCTTAAAGGACGGCAGGACTCGAAGATGCGGGTGGTGATACGGGGTGAGAGATTAGTGCTGTCATCTCAAGCCTCCCGGGGAGGCAGGCCTCTGACAGCCTCTCCTTCAGAGTGCAGAGCCTGCCAGGCCTCCACCTTCTCAGAGCTCCATGCCAGCCTGGTTTCTGGGGGGGGGGGGGGGGGGGGGTGGGGGGGAGGGGGGCCTGGGGCTTACTCACTTCCCCTCCTCAACAGGGGGCTCTTCCGCAGGAGGGAAGTCAGCCGCCCACCAGGGCTGAGAAGGCTGCGGCTGCTGGCTGAGCTCACCTGCTGGCTGAGCTCACCGGGCTACGCTGGGCACAGCTTACCAGTTTCTCCCCCGGGGGCCCCCAACAACCCAGTAGGGACTCCAGATGAGGACGTCAAGGGATCTGACCAGGGTCACACAGCTCGGATGGGCAGAACTCGAAGTCAAGCCAGATGTGCTAAAACCAGGGCCTGTTCTCAGCCACGTCACAGCTTCTCTGGTCTCCGTTTTGAAGCGGATGCTTCAAGACGGCCCCCCCAGGAACAGAGAGGTCCAGGTTCGAGGCCCAGCCCTTCCACTCTCCAGGAGTCGAGGTACTGGGCACCCTGCTTTACCTTTCAGAGCCCAGTCATCTGTAAAGGAAGGAGCCCTCCATCCTCTGCAGAGGTGTGGGGAACTTTAAACACGACTCTCAGGCAACGGGTTCAGCCTGAGACAGGTGCTCCACAAACAGAAGCCCCTGAGCCGGAGACACAGCACCAGGCAGACAACAGACATGTTTAGTTTCCATGAGTCCATGAACGCAGAGCACATGGAAGGAAAGGGAGTCAGGAGTGTCGGGAGACAACGTCTACCACTCAACAGAAGCCACTCTTCTGGAGAGTGGCCTCGCCCTACCCCACGTTAGAAAAATCTGATTTCATTTTTTAAGAACGAAACAAAGGCACGCCAGTCAGAACGTTTCCAAAAGGAGAACTGGCTTCCTTCCCTGTGCTGAGAAGGCCACGGCCACCATCCCACTGGGCCTTGCCCATGCATCCCAGGGAGCACCCAGCTCCTTCTGGGAATTGGATCAAAGGGTACCGTTTGTGTATGAGGTGGAGCCCCACATAATTAATACCTGGTTACACCGTGGAGGCCAGCCAGGGCACCCTCCTCCATGTGCAAACACCTCCCCGGCTGGGCCGCACGGCACAGGGCACGGGTGCCTAGGCGTGTACACGCAAGACAAGGGAGATTAAGGGCTAGAGGTGCCCCCGCAAATGAACAGCACAGAGTGGATCAACAGCACGCTATTTGCACAGCGCCGATTTTCTTCTTAAAGAGAGATGAGCTTCGCGGCCCCAGTTTACACCATTAGCCGTGCCCCACCGCCTCCCCTCCTCCACACACACAGTCTTAAAGGAGCTACTTACAACCGCAAACATGTCATAGTAGGCCAGTGACAGCTCCTTAACAAGAACACTGGCAGTTGCCTCTGCAAAGCGGAAAATTCCCTGGCGTGGACCCACACACACGCTCAGTTCCAATGACAACTTAATCCTGCCAGGACTGAGGTGTGCAGGGAACAAAAAAAAAAAAAAAAAAAAAAAAAAAAAATCGCCTGCTTCTAGAAACTTTTAGGTTTAAAAGAAATCATTAAAGGCATGACTCTCAGAAACGGGAGCCCATACTTTGTTCAGCTGGCACCGAATTTAGTGGGGACAGAGTCACTTGCCCTCGGCTCCTCCTCTGCTGTGACAGGACGACTGTGCAATCTGCAAAGTTCACTGGGGTCCCCTGTATCAAGTCCAGAGAAGCTGACACTTGGCTGGGAAGGGTGTATACAGGAAGGGGCCAGGAGGGAAGCCACTGAGTAGCCCACCACTGTGGTTTGCACGGCTGGCGCACGGGCTCAGAGCTGAGCAGATGCCACCTAAGCCTTTAAAGCATGCACTAATTGCGCTAATTTAGCTAACAGTCTCTGTCCCGTCCCCCACCCCAGTCAACCAGCATCCTCTGCTACTGCTGGAGAGATGCAAGCTGTTGGCTTTAGTGTTATTTTGTCAGCCATTAAACGATTCATCGGAGTCATTAATTGATTTATTACTGCTGCCTGCTCAGAGGGTTTAGCAAATAAAGAATGATGTAGGTCACAACTCAAAGGAAATTGGACCAAACACCACCACGAGAAGCTGGGCACTTAGAGAGTCTGCCACTGTCCACTCGGGCACCCCTCCACACACAGCTGTCGGAGGGGGGACAGCACAGCTGGCTCTCCTGCCTGAAATCCAGGTGCCAGGCTGCCTCCTGCTCAGGCGCTTGGTGATGCCAAAGACGTAGAAGGCCGAGAACCTTGTCCAGAGGCCCCTGGCAGCTGGCTCCCAGAAGCCTGCCAGGCACGATCACCGGCAACTGAGTACAAGGGGGAGAGAATCCTACACTGGCCCCTAACCAGTGGGTGCTGGCTGGCAACGGCTGGGCCTACGTCTCAGCCCTCCAGGGCACAGGGGAAGCCAGGGCTCTACTCCTCTGGAGGTGACATGCTCCAGCCACACTTCCTCCCTCCCTGCAGTGCCCGCAAGACTGAGGGAACAGCAACAGCTGACGGTAACAGGTGCCTCCCGATGCCTGGCCCTTCAGGATTATCTCTGACCCTCTCGACAGTTCTAGGAGGTAGGTGGCATTACCGTCCCTGTGCTGGAGGAGAAAACAAGTTCAGAGAGCTGACCTGCTGTACTTACACAGCAGGCCAGGGAGCAGTTCGAATCCTGGGATTCGAACCCAGGTCCACCTGACTTCAAAGTCCACCTTTCCTCCCCTCTACCACACTCTTTGGCTGATACAGCTCAACCTCAACAATGACCTCGACAAAAACTAGCTGGGTGAACAAGAGGCAGGGCAGCCCTGTCTCGGAGCCCCAGGTGTCTCATTTATAAACCGACAAAGTTAAGGTGGGTGAGTCCGGAGGACCCAAAGAGGAGAGGGAAACTGCAGGACTCAGGTCCTTCTACCGCCCCGGCGGTGCCGGCCCGTGAGATGCTGATGGCTCGGCCATGCTGGCAACGGAGGCCACACGACCCAGCGCCCCCTTTCTGCTGTAGAACGGTCCTCATGCTGGGAGCCAGCTGTCCCCTGGCTTCCCCTGCCACCCCACCTGCCCCTCAAGCCCCGGCCTAAATGCAGCAGGCCCAGGAAGGCTTCCTAGGACCAGGCCAGGTATCCAGTGGTATGCAATGAATGTTGCTGCACTAGATCAGCCCAGAGAGAAGGAACTCTCATCCTGCCTTGCTCCCAATTCCTGGGGTTGTGAGCAAACATGAGAGAGCAGTGTTGAGGTGAGGAAACTAGAACAGTCATTTTACAGAAATGTTAACACTTCCAACAGGAGGGTTTATAGGGTCACCGGTTCATAGATTCTGTGTGTGTGTCTCTGTCCCTAAAGCAGGAAAGGTAACAGCTCTGATATCCTGTGTCCCCAAGGAACCAAACACAGCCAGTCTGGTTGACTCGAGCTCTGTGATTACAGGAATCAGCCCCTCAAAGCCACATCACATCCCCACCCTGCTCAGTGGCACTGCAGGACAGAGCCCGCCCCAGCAAGCCTTCAGAGGTCCCCAGGGGGGACTGTTTACTTTGCTTCAAGAGTGATGCAGAGGGGCCGAAGAGGTAGATCAGGTGTATACCAAGAGCTGACCTGCTTCAGTCCCTGACACAGCCCCAGCCCCCACACCTAGGTCTGTGGCCTGCCGAGGACCAGGGAGTGTTATGGCGCAAGGCAGGGAGGCCTCTTCGGAGCTCCCCCACAAAGACATCTACAGATATTCCTCGGGTGTCTAGCAGGGGTACAAGACAGGGCTTTCTTGCTAGTATCGCCCCACCCAGAGCATCCCAGAACACGAATCCTTTGGGATCCTAGTGGGGAAACCTGCTAATGGGGTGGGGCCAGGAGCCTGGCCTGGAAGGACCAGTGATGACCTAACTGGTCAAAGGCTTCTGGGGGATAGGGAAAGTTTATCTACTGAGAACTCTGACCCAAACGTGGCTTCTGAAACAGACCCAGGATTTCCCATAGAGGTGGTCCGTCCCCTACTCCATACGGCATTGAAGCACAAAGGAAGGTCTTTATAGAGACGTTCATCCGGGTCCAACAAATGAGATGCTTTTAGTCCCATGGAGAAAGAATAACCTATTATTACATGCACATGTTTAGTACTCCAGCTAACAAAAGCCTTCCTTTCACCCATGTTTACTTGATGAACATGCCCAAGCATCCTCTACACAGGCCGGTCCACCCCTCTGGAACACTCCTCTGCGCTCTCTCCGTGGGTGATACCTCTTCGTCCTCTATGTGTTCTTCATCGCAGCACTTGTCACATTGGACTGTTAATTCCTTATTCAAGGAACCAGCTGTCTTCCCAGGGACAGGGGCAGGAAGGGTGTACATAGCACAGAGAAGGTGCTGGCTCAGTAAATATTTTTTGGATGGATAAAGTCCTTGGAGAAATCCTGCTTTTCAAGAATAGTCACCATGTCTACAAGTAAAATTCTAGGACTAGCTAACTCAGTCACGTACTTACCATTTGGCTACATCCATACAACTATTCTGTCCCCTCTAAACAACAACGTAACAACACATACACCACCACCACCACCACCACCACCACCACCACCACCACCACCACACCCAGGCTAGTTTTAGGACACACTGTTCCCTCTGGCTGTAAAACCCAAGCTTTGGGTATTCAGAAAACCTGGGTGCTAGTGTTGCTTGGTCCTTGCTGGCAAACGACTTGGGCAGGCCACTTCTCATAGAGGTACTGGTCAGGTCAGTAAAATGGAATCGTCTTTATACCTCTCCCTCCCAAGACAGCTATGAATTAGCTAAAGCTAACATCTGGGCAAAGCACTGGTAGTTGTGGGGCAATGACAGAGAGCAGGGTTGCCTCAGGGAGCTAAATTCCCATCGCGTTCCTACTTTGGAAGAAGTGGAGACTGGGCCCAATAGGCTGGGTGCAGTGAGTGGATTCGAGTAGTCTTAATGAGTTGCTAAGATCTGGCTGCTTCTATCAGCCCTCTCAGCCCAGCCTCCCTTGCACCTCCAAAGCAAAGCCTGTTGGTTATTCTCAGATAAGCTAGATGCCCTGGTCCTCCACCTCACTGAAGACAGATGTCTGCTCCACTGACCAAGAAGCCACTTTTTTCCACAGGCTTCTTGACAGGGTTGAGAGAACCTGCCTTTGGAGCTTAAGGACAGCAAAGGTGGGAAGAGCCCCTCCTGGGCCTAGTCCGGAGACCAAGGAGGACAGCAAGGCAGAGGTCCCAACCTGAGACATCGTTCTCCGTGTCCCACAGACAGGAATCCTCTGCCAATCTGAGGATGCCCGTCGCAGCCGAACCCTCCAAACCACAGGTTTCTAAAAGACACGGTTCCTGCCATCAGAGACGAGCCACAGAGCAAGCCCTGAGCTCACTCAGGAGGAATGCGTCCTCCTCCTCCCTGATTCAGTCCCTCACTTAACATGAAATGAGAACTTGAGAAGGGCAGAGAGGAGAACGAGGGCAGACGCCAGGCTCTCCGAGCCCACAGGGACCTCTGGTTGTACCCCTGTTCTGCTCCCTCCCTGTGCTTACCATGCCCTGGGAATGGCTCCAGCCGCTTACCAACCAGATCTCAGGTCCTCCACTCCTAGGGACACTTTCTCTCCCAGACAAGCTCCCTATCACCTTTCATTTATCTACCTATAGGTAGAGTAGGTTCATGAGCTAGAACTCAGTATTGGAAGATACCAGTTTCCACCTGCAACTGTCTCGCAAGGCATCCAATGGAACGTTCAATGACAATGAACTCCTAACCAAGGACTGCTGTGGTAAAGTACAGAGAGCAGTGGCATGAGGGCTCCAGCTCCCCAGCTCCCCGGCTCACTCAGAGCAGCAGGCACTTCCCCCTGACTCAAGAAGCTCCCTCAATACAAGACAATACGTCTGCTGGGGTTGGCATGAGACTTACAGCAAATAAGGAGATAATAAAGGGCCATGATCTCATGTTAGTCCCCCTCTCTTCCCCCCACTCCAACCTCCCTCTTTTCTTGTGCCCAAGCTTCAGCCTCTCTGGTCCCCAGCCTTTGCACAGACCATCCCCTCCACCCAGAATGCCCACAACTCCCTGCCACCATGTCAGTCCCTCCACCTGCCCCTTGGGCCACCCTGGGCACTGGGCAGGATTTTTTCTGTCTTCCAAGCCCATGTGAAACTCTACCTGTGACTCTTCCAGTATCTTCTACGTGGCCTTATCGTAAGGACAAAAGCTATCTCCCTTCAGGACTGCTGGTTCCAAAGAACAGAATCCACATATTTACCAAGCCTAATAATCAATAACTATCGCACGACTGAGGACTATGAAAGAGCTTTTTGGACAAAGCTAGGCCTTGGCTCTTCTGGGTAATTTCTTTCTTATTTTTCTCCTTTATAAAGATGAAACTTTAAAGAACAGAACAAACTTTCATAAACCCAAATATCAAAAAGGACAAAGAGGGGCCTTATCTTCCAGTGTTTCTCTGTTTTTCTCCTCAAGCAATCACTGCAGGAGAGAAACATGGAAACCTTGAAGAAGGCTTGAATTTGAATCTTGGTTCTATCCTACCTTGAAACTCGTGAGTCACGGAGACATGGCAAAACTATCTTCAACGGATGACCAAGCACCCCTCTCTGCTGCAAATGTGTCTAAAGCTGTCTGTTTTTCTTCTATTTTGTCTAATTTCATTTAAGTCCCTGGCCTGGGTCTTCTCCACTGAAGATAGAAGTTTTTAATTAGATTTGGGTAATCCACAGGGCTTCAGAAACTTTGAGTCTAGAACCTCAGAAGAGGAGGAGATCCTGCGGTCCCTCTGTTGTAGATGCGGCCTCCAGCTCACAGACCTGGGTCAAGGGCAGGAATCGGTCTGGGACCTGGGTCTCCCAAGACGGCTGTACCTTGGCAGTCTCATGTGGAAAAGTAGGATAATAAGCCTTGCTTCACAGAGTCTGCGAAAGTGAAGTTTCCGCTGCCTCCCCTAGAACTCCACCTGGCCTGTATCTTTCAGCTACGCAGTAAGTAACTGTTGAACGGATACTCCTAAACCCTCCGCTCTGCCTTTTCTCCACTCTCCACGGAGGAAGGCCTCGCCCAGAGGGACCAGCTGGCAGTCCTCACCTGTAGAGCCTCAGAGCGGTCCCAATCCCATCCCCTGACACTTGCCGACCCAAGTGTCCCAGGAAAGGGAACTGACACTTGCCAGCCTGTGTGTCCCAGCAAAGGGAACAAGCCACCATTGGAGGTAGGCATGGGGAAGGCCAATCCTCCCAACAACCTGGAGATGCTAACCCCACTCCTGTGCTTCACACCTGACCCTTTTGCCAGTGAAGATCACGATGGTGAAGTGTCTTCACAAGGTCGCAATTCTTCCTGGCTGGGTCCAGTCATCACAGACCTACACTCCCCCACCCGAGCGCGCCCCAGTGGGAACCAGACAGAAGACCTCAGTCATGGCAAGAAGAGACGCTAACCCTGCAACCAGCCCCTCAGGTTCTGGCACCTGCGTGAGGTGGGTCTCTTGGACCTTAACTTGACCATCTATACGACGAGAAGTTGCCACTGCCAGCCTGGCCTACCTCACGCAAAATGTGAAGCACAAATGAAGAAACAAACGCAAAACCTGGTGTGACCAGAAAGGCAACAGCACCCCTGCTCCCAGACAATCAAAGCGGTGGGAAGAAAGGAGGAAGCTACAGTAACAAAGGGCCTGTACTAGGAGTCAGGCCCCGGCTCCGAGTCCCTTCCCCTCACCTATAAAAGCAAAGGGGACCAATTCCACTCCTGGTCCCCAAACCTGGCTGCACATCAAAAGCCTCTGGGGGCTCTGCAACCACCCAGCTGCCCACCCTCCCTCCAGGCAGCAGGCATCCAGCTTTCAGGAGCTCCTGGATCAGATGTTCCAGCAGATTCCTCCAGGGCTCTGCCTCTGCCCTGACCAGGGTAAATAGACCCCAGGTCCAGCGATGACTAGACAGATGGGCAGGCCTCTTCTGCCCCTCACCCTCCCCAGCCAGGCTCCCAGGAGGCCTGCAGGAAGCTTCCGGATGCAGGTCGGGGCTTAGACAGCCGCCCAAACAGGTACAGGCCCAGATGTAATTGGCCTCTCGGTTAAGCTTTCTAATCTCATTAAAGCTGCCCACATCATGCAGACCACAGCTCTGCATTTAATAACAGAAGAGCATTGCCCTGCCCACGGTAAGCTGATTAGGTCTGGGGAGACCCGAGAGGACCACTCCGGACCAAGGCCCCTGGCCCGAGACGGACAGAGTGCAGAGTGCAGGACTCACAGCTGCCTCCCCTCCCATTCACAATGGGAAGAGGGGGCTGGTTTGGGGTCCAAGCAGCTATGCTCTGTGCCTTTGGGAGAGAAGATCTGTCCTGCCACCCACCCTTTCCCCCAGCCCTTTGAGAGAAGGTACCGAAAGTCCTTCCTTGACAAGTGTGTGAGGAGGGCTGAGGCAGTAGCCAGCTCCTGGACACTGGCCCCGACAACGCCATGGTCAACGTGTACAAACATCCCTGTGCAAATATACGTCATCCACTTCTGGATCATCTCCTCTATCTAAATACACACCAAGAAAATAACTTGGCAGTATAAGAAATTCTGCCATGGCTCCAAAGTAGCAAAAACAAACTCTCCCTCCCGCTCTCCTTCTCTGCTCTGCTCAAGGTGCCACGCTGGGTCAAGGACAGGCATAGAGACACGCACACCGGCAACAACCACCCAGAATATGCTGGGGGTTTAATCCCACTGAAAGCGGTTGATTATTAATATTTAATAGGGAAGATAACATTTTAGAAGGGAAGGGACTCTGTGCAGGTTCCAAGCCAGGCTAGAACAGATACCCTGTCCAAGGGAGATGTTGGGGGACACGCCCAGCCAAGTACAAATACACACCCATCCCCACCCCCTTTGGGACTCGCTTTAAGACACTGGCATTTTCCACTCCACCTGCCAAGAATGAAGCCACCCTGCCCCGTGTGATCCTCAACCCCCTGGAAACAAAGGCGGCAGTCACGGGGGTGGGCTAGCGCACCTCAGGCATTGGTCCGGTGTCTCCCCCGCCCCCTGCCTTTTCACCAAAGGGGGAACAAAGGCCCACAGTAGGAGACAGACATGCCCAGAACCTGGCCAGGGTGCCTCTTATTCCACCACGCTTTCATTCTTTGGATAATCTGGATAGAGGTGGCTTTTTTTTTTTTTTTAAATGCCCTCAGCAAATCTAAGCTGCTTACAATCACCCCTAAACCCACCCTCTAGGGCACGAGGGCAGCATATTATTAGGAAAATGTCTGACGGTCAAGGGCGTGTGGGCAACCCTCCAATCATGCCAGCTCTCATGGGCCAGGCCGACTTCTCAGCTGCCATAACAATGCCCCAGTCCCATCCACCCCACTCTCCATCTAGACTTAGTCCAAGGGCCTGGAGCACTTGCTCTAGCCCTCCTCTCGTCCCTACTCCTCTCCCCAAACTGACCTAACCAGCCACTGACAAGCTCAGTGGCCTGGTGGCTACCGGCTGCACACCAGCTTGGCTGGGCAGGCCCTTCTCAGTTCCAACTCCACCCACATACGCTTCCAAGGGCTTACAGACTCTTCTTTTCCCTGCAATGCTCTCTTCACACTTCCCTTTCAGTCACCAATTTCTACGGCTTTTCTCATTGTGGGATCCACAGAAAATATCACTGCATCCAGGAAGCCCTCTGGGTAGAGCCCTCTCTTGGGACCCAGCAACGGGGTTGGGTCCCTTGCAGCATCGGAAGCATCTGCTTATGCCTATGTCCCTCTTTCCCACTAAACTGTGAGATCCCAGAAGGCAAACTCCCAGAAGACACCTGGCCCAGCTCAGCTAAGGGTCCAGCGCACCAAAGGCATTTCCAGGCCCACACAATTTGCAAAAGAAGTTTCAAGTCTCAGAACCAATACCAGAGACATCATTCAATCCAATCCCAGTTGCTGTTATTGTTTTTATTTTTAAATAAAAACAACAACAACAACAAAGGCCCAGGAGGGATAAGAGTGTTAGTATCACATAGCTCATTAGCAGTGCCAAACTGGTGGCTAGCCCGCGTCTTCACAAACTCCTCCAGATCAGCCAAAAGCCTCACAGGAAGACCCAACTCAAGAGAGCGCTACTGGGACCGAACATCCAAGAAAGAGGGGCATTCGAAAGGTCTAGAGGCAGCCCCGGAGGCACTGGCTTGGGGGCTCAGGAGCCCAGCATAAGGAAATACACATGCCAACCTGGAAACCCCAAGTGGAGACTATCGGCTAGAACTATCCTGAGCAGGTGCTCGACAAGGACAAGAGGAAGGACCAAGGACGGCACCTGGCACGTGGAGGCACTCAACAAACATTTGCTGTTGCACAATTAACGGCACAAACGACCAATTATAAACCAATGCAATGCACAGCATCGCACAGGCCTGCACAGGGCTCCAGGATCTCAAAGAAAGGAAGGATTATTTTCTGCCAGAGGGTGGGGCAGTCTGGGACAGCTTCACAGAGCAGTGACATCTGATCAGACGCCATCTGTTATTTTTCTCTAATTGTTCCACATGTGTGAAATTTTGATTCTAGGCTAGAATGTGGCCTCTTAAGAGGCTGAGGCTGTGGCTGCTCTCCCTGCCTTCCCCAACCCTTCTCTCCAAAGCATCCATTCGACAGTGGGGCTCCTCGTAGACACGGAGGAATGCCAACAGGAGTGAAAAGCCACACCCTTCTATTCCAAAGAGGAGGTAAAAGTAATGCTGGCTTCCCACAAGTCTGCTTTACCTGCAGAAGCTCCCTGAAGCCCATGAAGAAAGCCAGCAGTGCCCAGGGGCACTCCCAACATCCCAAATGTCCTGTGCCTCTGGTGTGGCATTAAGAGATGGGCACTCAGGCTCTGTTGAACATGTCCTGGGTCCAACGGGTGGCACCGAGTCTCTTCCACACCTCACCTGCTTCCCCCTCTCAACAACCCTGCGAGATAGGAATCAATACCCTCACTTGACACACTGGGAAAACTGAGGCTTGGAGACAGGTCATGGGGCCAGGTCAGTGGCAGGCTCACGTGGGTCTTTGACCACATCACAATGCCCGTAATATTACTTCGCCGCCAACAGTTTCCTGCAACAGAGGCATCACCAAGGCCATTTGGAAGGAATGAGTTAGTGCTGGTCCAGACCTCCCGCCTGCAAGAAACACCACCACCAGCACACCAACTTTGGTCTTCCAGCACCAATTAACCTACCGAAGGGGCACAACTGTACCACGTGGGGTCACTCACACAGACCACACCACACCCCGGTTTCTACAGCTGCACCCCATCTTCTCACTTTTCCGAGGCCTCGACGCCCCACCCTACCCCCAGCCACATCCCAGTTTCCATAGAGGCCCAGAAGAATGCAAACTCCAATGATTCCCTTTCTTGTTTGGATAATGGCCACTTCACAATTCTCCCTCCCACACCAGGACCCTCGCTGCTCCCGTGAGCAGGCGTTCAGGCCAGGGAGAGAGAACAAACGGGAGGGGATGAAAAACACACACAACAGTAAGCTGCAACCCAAACAGAACTAATCCATTCAGAGCCCAAAGAGGCTGAGCAGATGGGAAGCCGGCATTCCCCCGCCCGCCACCACCCTGGGTTCCGGGGCCTTCACCACAGTGTTATAATTATAAAGGGTGACCCAGCCACATGCTCTCGGGGCCGCCCCTGCTCCCAGGCACCCGCGGGCACCGCCTTCATCTGGTTTGTGTTTAGAGCCCTTCCTGAGCCTCCCCCAAATCATATGTGCAAGGGCAGGAGCACAAACGTGCCAGCCTTGGGACACGCTTCCAGGGGAAGGAGGAAGGTGCCAACTTCACCCAGTCCCCTCTCTGCACTCTGGGCGGGAGGGGCAAAACACCCTCAGGAGGGCTCCCACCCCCCTTCTTCCCAGCCCAGTGTCCCCCACTCTCGCTGAGCACCTACCCATGTGCACAACGATATTGTCCTTCGTGTGTTCCCTTCCACCCAGTAAACAAGAGGACAGAAACGACGGGTGTCGCTCACTGTAACACCCCCACTGCTTAACACAGGGCAAGGCTGTGCAAGACATATTCAAAGATTTGCCGAATGGGGGCACCTGGGTGGTTCGGGCGGTTAAACGTCCAACTTCGGCTCAGGTCATGATCTCACGGTTTGTGAGCTCAAGCCCTGCATTGGGCTCTGTGCTGACAGCACCCACGTCGGATTCCGTGTCTCCCTCTCTCCCTGCCCCTCCCCCACTCATGCTCTATCTCTGCCTCTCTCAAAAATAAAAATTTTTTTAAATTAAAAAAAAAAAGATTTGCTGAATGAATGTAAATCACAACTCCAATTAATTCTACAGATATTTTTATTCCTTTATAGTTGTCCCTTTCTCTAAACCTGCAGCACCCTGAGGGCAGAAATCCTGTCTTGTTCATTACCTCCCCAATGACTGGCACTTCGGGGGGTGCTCAATAAATACATACTTGTTGTGCTGGGGCACCTGGGTGGCTCAGTCGGCTAAGCTTCCAACTCTGGCTCAGGTCATGATCTCATGGTTTGTGAGTTCGAGCCTGGCATCGGGTTCTCTGCTGTCAGCGTGCAGCCCGCTTTGGATCCTCTGTCTCCCTCTCTCTCTCTGCCCCTTCCCCACTCATGCACGCATGTGCGCGCGTTCTCTCTCTCTCTCAAAAAATAAATAAACATTAAAAAAATAAATATACAAATACTTCCTATGCAAAGGAATGACCATTCGTCACTTTGAGAACACTGAAGACCCACCAATGGAGGGAGTTTAAATATCATGGTGTCACCCTGCTCATTTGTAAAAGGAGAGGGAGTGCCTTGTTTGTGGCCGGTGTGCCAGATGCAGGACTCGAATCTGGGTCCTGAGGCCCTGCCTGCCATGGCAGGGAAGGACAAAAGGCACCGAGGATGTGCCTGCTGCTCTGAAGAAGCGGGGGATCTGGCGGGGCAGACAAGATAGACGTGTGAAACAATTAGTGAACAAGATAACCGCCAGCCTGACGGTATTATACCCGGATATAATAAAGTACACGCTGTACAACACAATTAGAGACAAGAGTGAAGCACACGGCACTAATTACACAGGACAAAGAGTGAGCAAACGGGAGCCGCCAGGGCGCTGGAGTTGTCACAGAGGACTCTGGAGACCAAGGAACCCAAGGTGAGTTTGGGGTGGGGCGCCTCCGCCAGGAAGCCTCTCCAGATGACCACTCCCTCCTCAGTGCTCTTGCTAGCTCCTGCCCTGAGCCAGCCGATCCCTCTGTCACTCACGGCCCTCGTTCAAGCGGTCTGCTATCGATCACCTGGATGGTGAGCCTAGGGGGCAGGGGACAGGTCCTGGCACCGAGCCAGCCCCTGGTCATCAGTCAGCGTTCGTTATTTCAACATGCACCGTCACCAGTACTACGTGCTCGGGACTGACCTGAGCCTCTGCGAACATCAGCTCGTTCAAGCCTTCCAACAATGCGGTGAGGTAAGGGCGCATATGCTTCTGCAGATCATAAGCTCAGTAAGGGGAAGTCACCCTCCTGGGCCACAGTGCCAATAAATGGCAGAGTCAAGAGACAACCTAAAACGGGTCCACTGCTCGACAAATCTCATGCTCCTAATCTCCACACCCACGCGGTCCAGCACAGAAACCCCAGCTCCAAGGGGGCTACTGAGTCCTTCGAGATGTGGGCAGTTCAAACTGAGATGTTAAAATACAGACCAGATCCCAAAGACTTGGTATGAAGAGTATGTAAAATAACTCGTCCATCATTTCTACACTGATTACATCTGAAAAGGATAGTGTTTGGGGCATATTCATTTACGAGGAAATAGAATAGACTAATGAAATGAATTTCATCCATTTCACTTTTTTTATGTGACTGTGTGAGACCGTAGGAGGACAGGTGTGTCTAACATTCTGTCCGCAGAGGCCAGCACTGCCTCCGTGACGTATGTGAATGAACGATGAGCAGGACGCAGACAAGAGGATGGGAGAACGGCCCAGGCGACATTTCAGGTGAGAACAAGCATGGGGCCAGGGAGTAGGGGGTGCAGTAGCCCTGAGCCCTGCAGACAGGATGGATGGGGTGAGGTCTGCCTAGAACCAGGGGAGGGCTTGGTCAGGTACACTGGCCCCAAATGACAGAAGACATGGGGAGCAGGCCAGGACTCTGACCTGGGGGTTTTGGTAAACACAGGTGGCCAAGCTATTTACCATGCAGAGAAGAGAGTGGGTACAGTGACTAAGTGGGACTAGTGGCCTAGAACCAGTCACCTACCCAGGTGCCTTGCAGAACACAGCAGCCAAGTCCTCAATTTCCTGCATTACAGAGCACTGGGATGGGTTCCCCACCCCACCCCCCGCCCCGGGGCCAGGAAACACCCGTGCCAACTTGGCACCCAGTGAACTGTGGGCACAGGGTTAGTCTCACATGGGGGCACGGAGGAGGCCTTTCAGGGGATGAGGCGCTGCTCGGGGAAGTAAGGCTGAATGGGGGTTTGGGAAGTAGGGGCAGGCAAAGGACATAGCAGGTGGAATGCTGGAATAACAGGTCATTCTAGGAAGAAGGTCCGGTGCGTGCAAAAGCCGTACGCACAGGGGGCAGCCAGAGGCAGAAGCAGAAGAGCAGAATCCAGAGGGGGCGCTGGAGCTAGATCCCAGGATCTTCTGCTGATAAGGAATATCAGCAGATACTCTTAGCTCTCTTTTGCTGAGATGACCCGTGGTGCGCCTTGGCAGGTGCTGAGAAGGCGATCCCAGAAAAACCCGGTAACACCCCCCATCGCCACCACCACCACCACCGAGGGGCGAGGATGCAGGGGACCAATGCCTCCCTTACTGGAGCACTGTGGCTCCAACACACGCGGCTGACATTTACCGTGACGGGAGGAAAGCCAGGCAGAGACCAGCGCAGAGTGCATCTGGAGGGAGTGTCTCTCTGCCTCTCAAAAATAAAATACATGTAAAAAAATTTTAAAAAAATAAAAAAATAAAGGGTGACGACTCCAATGCCTACAAACGTTAAATAACAAACGTATTTCCATCTCTGTTAATGCCCCCCCCTCTCCTTCTCGATCCCTCTGAGGGATCCCATGAAGAGTATGGCTAGGGGTAACAAATCCTAGCTGGGACATCTGTATGCTGAGAGCCTCCAGGCCGCTTGTTAACTGAGTAAGAGGGGAACCACTGTCTTATTCCCCAGGGTCCTTGTGAGAAACCAAGAGATTCAATAGATGTGAATTACCCAGCACAGACCCAGGCCCTTCCCTTCCCTTCCCACTGTCACCGGTCCCCAAATACCCTCATTCCATGGTCCATGAGTACACAGTACCTGCCTAGCACAGTGGGCAGCACATGATAGGGGTTCAATAAATACTACATTTTCTATTATCAGATGTCACAGCTGAGGAACAGCAAATTAGATCCAGTTAGGAGAGCAGAAAGTTACCTCAGCAAGCAATCACAGGGCCAGGGAACGTTTTTAAAAATGGAAGAAAGCTTCAAGCTGGAGGTCACTGCCTTCCTTTGCCAGGCTCGGTAATTCAGAGCCATGGCAAAGCCCCAAGATACTCAAGTCTGGATCTTCTTTTTTTTTTTTTTTTTTTTAAATGTTTATTTATTTTTGAGAGCGAGCAAGAGAGAGCATGAGTGGGGAAGGAGCAGAGAGAGAGGGAGACCCAGAATTTGAAGCAGGCTCCAGGCTCTGGGCTATAAGCACAGAGTCTGACATGGGGCTTGAACTCACAAACCGTGAGATCATGACCTGAGCTGAAGTCAGACACTTAACCGACCGAGCCACCCAGGCACCCCAGTCTGGATCTTCTTGTGAATGATGCACCATAAACAGAAGGAAGCTCTCAGCTGGGCATGGGGCTGGAAGAGTCACTACTATTTGCCTCTCTCTCTGGCAGACTTTTCTGCCCCCTCCCAGTTTTGTCCCCAGCCCGGGCACCCTGACCTGCCAGCTATTCCTCCACCTCTCCCCCTCTTCCACCAAGATACACTCCCACTCGTCGTCGTTTGTGCAAAATCTTCGAGGCCCCAGGGCCTCCTTCCTCAGTAGCCCTTCCCAGAACCCCCCTACCTGACCAGGTACCCCCCACCCCCACCCCTGCTCCCACTCTGCCCCCAACTCCTGGCACCCTTCTATCCAGGCTGGCAGCTCCTGGGCTCCTTTCTTACCCCTCCCTCCTAGACTAGAAGCACCCCAGGACAGAACCCGCACAGAATCCACGGGGCCTTCAGAGTGGAGATCACACGCTTGCCAGGGGAAAGAGTGGGAGGGCTACGATAACGCACACCTTGGGGCGATAAGCCTCAGGCCGGTGTCAGCCATGTGTCACAGAGCGCATCCACCGGAGGACAGGGGAAATGCTACAAGTCCAAACAGGCGTAGAGTTTCAGGCCAGGACACCAGGCGCATTATCAGCAAACATCAAGTTATCCGAAACCAGGCCGCGTCACAGAGGTAAACAGGCACGGCCACAGCACAGCCTCACCAGACGCCACGTCCACCCCTTACCTGGCTTATCCCTGGGAAGAATGGGAAAGATGGTGGCTGGGTGGAGGGGGACCAGCACCCTGAAATCTGACATGTCTTAGGAGCCGTTCCGGGTAACGTCACTATAAAGATGATAATAACGGTACGTGTTTATCTGGTGTGGAGTACTTACTCCACTCACTTCCCTTTATCTACCTTCACGCCGACCTCAAAACGTAAATACTTTATCAGATCCATTTCACAGAGCAGGCAACTGAGGATTAGATTACTGAGGCCACACAGTTATAGCTGGCAGAGTTGGCACCTGCCTGACAGCGGGATCCTTCAATGACCACGGCAGCCTTTCCCACGGGGGCCCAGCGCCATTACTTACCTTGACGCTCACTCAACCTTGAGATTCTAATGGTGAAACAACAGGGTTCCAGCTGTTCCCCCAGTCGCCCCTCGAGCACCACCTTCTTTACCAATCTTATTTTTTTTTTTTTAAGTTTATTTATTTTTGAGAGAGAGAGAGAGAGAGAGAGAGAACAGGAGGAGGAGGGGCAGAGGGGGGCGGAGAGGACAGAGGATCTGAAGCGGGCTCTGTGCTGACAGCAGGGCGTCTGGTGCGGGGCTCGAACTCACGAACCGCGAGATCATGACCTGAGCCGAAGTTGAACACTTGTCCACCTGAGCCACCCAGGCGCCCCGATCTTTATACCCACCCCACATTTCCCCTGGCCCCGGAGAACCACCCCGTTCTCTCTCTTCTATGCCCAACTTACCCTGGCCCAGGCCCTGCACAGAACTACACAGTGTCCTGTGTTCAACGCTTTGTCTGACTTTACTTGATGGTGGGTTCCCAGAGGGCAAAGATCCCATCTTATCTTTGAATCCCTGGCGCTGTAGAATAAATTAATGTTTTAAAGCATACCTCCCCCGTCAAACAAACAACTCCTAAGCCTCTCAACAGAGCAGTATGGAAATAACCAAGAAGATTAGGATAGGGCACCAATCCAGAGGGGCAGGGATTCATTCCTAGGCCAGTTCTGAAAATGAAGAGTACCTAACTAAAAGGTAATCTCTGCCACTGTCTTATACAGGAACAATCTCACCGACTTGGAATAATTGGGGATAGAAGACGAAAAGCTGGTGTGACCTACCACTGTAAAAAGTTATAATGCACTTGAATGAGGCATACACAGAATATGGCTTTAGCGACTGAGCAGGGCCCATTTGTCAACGGCGCAACCAGAGCGTGTAAGCAAACAGAGCACGCTGATTTCGAGCAGTGTAGATTATCGAGCGGGTTTTGTAATCTTCCTGCATCTTAGGACACCACTCGTTTGCTTGGCAAACCTGTCTTCCCGTCTTGGCCTGAAGGAGTGAGGCATGAGCTCTGCCTTGAGGGTAGTTATAAAATTTCTATCAGACCCCATCAAACTGAGCTACCTCCAAACAATGCATAATTTTGCAAGGAGCCTAACGAGAGCCGAAGTTTCCACAACAAGCCAGATCAAGTCAACCCAGACTTGAGCTCTAGCCACGATACAGGAAGCGGATAATGAAGGGAGGCATCAGCATCCCTCCTCCGCAGAGCAAGAGAAGGAAAACAAAGCTGGGTCTCAAAACAGTCAGCCTTGCATCCTACTGATATTTGGGGAAACGTCCCTATTAGGAGTTGAGGCTGACGGCACGGTGAGACACAATTTGTCCCTGACACATGTATTCAATGGGCCGAGAAAACACCAGGCGGTCAGAAGTTGGCTTCTCAACCACTCCTGACACCACCCGGTAAAACTCAAAGGCGCTGGAGTGGTCCCGAAAATCCCTAACTCCCCGATTGCCCTGTACTCAGAAATAACCAAAAGCCTTTGTCGCTGCCAAAAAAAAAAGGGGGGGGGGGGAGAAAACCCCAGGAACACACTAAATCCATGTCCAACTCCTTTGCCCCTTAGAACAAAACCCATTGCGAGCATACACAAAGCAGGAGAAGGCTGGACAAAGGACAGGCCAGGTCACACTCGACAAGGCGCTTTCTTGTCGTTTCCAAAACAGAACTGTCTTCTATTAAAACACTCTTGTTGCTCGGATGTTGATGGGGGGGGGGGGGGGGGGGGCAAAAATCACAAAACAAAAGACAGGCCGTGCCGGGGACAGGAGGCCTGGAGCCGGCTCCTTCTCCCCTGCACACTTCCCAAGTGTTTGAATGCCCGCAGATCTCCGGCCCGGAGATGGCAGCTGTCTGTTATTATCCCGGCAACTCCAAGGGCCCCAGCACCAGGGAGCGTGTCCCGAGCAGGTGAACGCCATCTGCCTGGCTCTGACAAGATGCCCGTCTTCGTGCCTGCTGCTGCCAGCAGGCCGTGTAGACCTCAGGGAGGCACAGCCAGGCTCCCACCCTCTCAGAAATGGTTCTTCAATGCTCAGCCAGGCTTTCTTCTCTCTCCCCAGGGGCTGCAGGCTCAGTCACTACCTGGCATTTATCACAGAAGGGGAGCTCTTTTGAAAAACACTTGGTCACCTTTCACAGAAATTTCTAAAGGCATTGAGAGTATGTTTAGGCAGGACTGGGGGGGGGGGGGGCGGGCTGCACAGAGTTGGGTATACATAGGAAAACAGAGCCCACCGACATACCTCCCAGGGGTTAATTTTCAGAAAGGTCTTTAATTGATCTACTAAGAGAAAAAAGTTTTCTACCTGCCTTTTAAAAAGCACTCCCCGCATTAGCTGAAACATTCCCAACCCCTCAGCCCATTTCCTCCTGCCTCCACCCTGGCTGTTTTAATTGGGGTAAGTGGTTCCCCGATGCAATCTGCAAAGTACTAGTCCAAGACCATGGGGAGAGCAAGAGCTAAGTGGAAAAGCAGGGCTGGGGTGGACAGAAGCCCGGGATGGGCATGGGGAGGCCAAGCATTCCCACTCCACCTCTTCTGCTCCTGGGAAGAGAAGAGTTCCCCTGTAAAGTCTTTTCACTGGCTGGTCTGCCAACAACTGAAATGCCTGCACCAGGTGTGCACAGGACAACAGCCCCACTGGCACAGGACAAAGCAAACGGAAGGTGACGGCGAGCCTGCGTGCCTGGGAGTCTGGGTCCAGGCGGGGCCCGATCTAGTGCTCTCTGCACCGGGAGCTAACGGCCCTGGAAGGAACATAGGTCCCCACCCTCATCTCTCCGGAGACTTGAGCAAGAAGGACCCTGCAGTTTGAGGTCTTTAAAGCCACACACGCTTCACTGACACCAACCAGCGACAGACTTCCTCGTCTTAGATAGGAAAGCGAGGTGGTCACAGGGAGAGAACGGGCCACCCCAGAAGGGGGCAGCAGAGTTACGGTCTGGCCTTGGGCAGCCTGGGCTCCAGGTAAAAACCCACCAACGGCTTGGGAGTGAGGAGGATGGTCCTCACAGGCTGAAAACACCCACGGGAAGGGCTGAGCCACAAGCACTCTGTGCTTTGGAACAAAAGCCAGAAGACAGAGAGGCAGTGTGGACAACCTGGACGTCAAAGCTGGTTCCAACCCCTACCAGATCACGAGGCCCTGCGGGGCTCCTGGGGAGAAGAGAAGACAAGCAACCCCACTAACTCAAGAGACTGCTTGCAGGGCTCACAGAGGGCAGTGGAGGTGCAGGGCTTGGAGAACTACAAAGGACCACACCAGCAAGGCCTCCAAATCAAGTCGGCCTCATCTGGAGCAAATAAGCAAGGACACGCACCCCCCAAAGGGTGGCCCTGTGACCATGGCCATCGCCGCTGTCATGCAGGGAGGGAGCTGCAAGCCAGCAGGTTCAGGAAAACAGCCCAACTACACTGAGCAAGCAGCCTTCTGGCCCCACCGTCCCCCTCCACCTCAAGCCCTGTGTAGCAGAGGATCCGATTTCTAAGGTCGTCAGCTAGAGAACCAGCCAAATTATTATCACCATTCAAAAGCAAGAAGGCAGCACGTAGAAAAAGTCCTTGAATTATTCCACCCCAAATGAGCTCTGTGTTGTGTCCCCAGGTCCATGGTGCTGAGGTCCCAATGGCACACCTGCCCAGCGCAGCATACAGCTAGTGGACGCTCTCCTACACAGCCGTCTCAGACTACACCCAACTGCCTCTCCCTAGCATTCACCGGTCTATTTGCCCTTCTCTCATTCTTGTGCAACAAAGCAGCAGCCCGCAGGAAAAGGGCTCCAGCCCACAGCACCAACTCTGAGCTTTGTAGTATTTCAAAGGAAAGGGATTGTTTGGGGCAAGTGGTCAAAGAGAGCTTCCTTTCACAAGGAGGGTGTAGCTCACGACAAGCCTTGAAGAACAGGCAGCATTTCACAGAGGACCAGAGAATATGCTCCCGTTTACTCCTTTACAGCCTCCACTCTGGGTTCAAAGCAAAGCCATGACCTGTTCAGTGCCTTTAAGGCTGTCCCATCTTGTCACAGCTCCTGAGCCCAGTGGGCAGACCAGACCAACCCTCATGCCAGGAGCTGCCAAGGCTCAAGATCCACTGCCCCCACTTGGGAGGCAGAGACCACAGGACAGCGCCCAAGAAGCCCCTGGGTGTCTCCTCCCCACCAAGTTCTCCCTCCAGATGGGGGGATTGATCCAGCTTCCTGGAAATGTCTCCTCCACTTTGAATCCACTTCAGAAAGGCAGGCCCGGGTGGAGGCTGGGGAGGAGCTGGGATGGGAACATCCTGTCTGCATCAGGGCAGGGGGGTGGGGCTCAAAGGCTGCCCACGTGTGCTTCAGGGTTGTCTCCCCCCCTCCAGCAGGAAGTGTTCATTCGACCGACAAACAAGCATCTGGGGGTCGTGGTAGGGTTAGGGCGGTGAAGCCAACCTCTGATTTGTGGAAGTGAATAATCCAAGACAATGGGTGTGTGACAGCGGAGAAATCAGCTCCAGATGCAGGCCAGAGCCAGCTGCCTGGGGACCAATCCGGTAATCAATCCTGTTGATATGTTTATTCTCAAAAGGAGGACCTGGGGGAGGGGGCTAAGGCCACTGCCACAGCAGACAATGGAAGGCAGCTGGGAGCCAGTCCTGCGAGCCACCCCTCCCCGGCATATTTCTGGGGGTTCTGTGTTCTCTTCTGCTTCAGGGCTTTCCTGCTCCCCAACCAGGAGCTTGAGGGGAAGGGGAGATGACCATACCAAAGCCAACTGTGTGCCTGTGTTTTCTGAAACCAATAGCCGAGTCCGCTGGGGTCAGTGCCCAGGGTCTCACGTGAAAGTGCTGGAGAGTGGAGTACCTTCC
Organism: Herpailurus yagouaroundi; assembly: GCF_014898765.1. NCBI lineage: Eukaryota > Metazoa > Chordata > Mammalia > Carnivora > Felidae > Herpailurus > Herpailurus yagouaroundi. Next base: position 44,080,934 of record NW_024412388.1, read on the forward strand.
CTGCCGGATGGCTGAAGGCCATCCATCACCTCCGTGCAGAGGTCCTAGGCTGATGCTACTTAGGGTCAAGATGGCCAAGCTTTCCCCAAAACAAGCTTTCCCACACCTCAGGGCAGCTAATAAACAGGAACCCTGGGATTTTCACTTTGCCGACCTAGAAGGTATCAGGGTGGTTGAGATGAGAATGGGGGCCTGGCAGGGCCTAGCCAAGAGTTGGGACCAGCACCAGACTTCCCTTCCTATCCAAGGCTCTTGCGATGCGCCCAAATGGCACTGGCCCCCAACATGTAACCCTAGATCCAGTTCCCAAAGGGAGACAGAATTACTTGGTTCTCTGCCCGGGGGGGGGGGGGGGGGAGGCGGTGGGGTGTGACCACACAATGACAAACCACACCAACCAGGCCTGTGGGACACACCCCAAAAAGCAGATTTGAAGCATACAGGCACAAACTCCGTGGAGAAGCAGAAAGAATAAAGAACCTGCCGACCCCCCACCCCCGCTACTTCACAGAGCTCTCAGGCCCACAAGAAGACGGGCATGAGAACCCTTCTATATGACACAATGTGACCGAGAGCTGTGGCGTCTAAGTTGTGCCCAGACATGGCTTGTGCAGTCTCACCAACGTTGGCGGGGCAACAGTAACTCCCTGCCTGGCACATACGGGAAGCCCTCACGAAGCAAAACTGATTTGTTACATACTCTTAAATGGATGGAAAGTTGGGCCTGACACCTCTTAATACTGCTTCCCAGGACAAATATGCTACGGCCTTAAATATTTCCTTAGATTCTTCTTAGAAAGGACCTGAGAGGGTGCTGGAGGAAAAGCGTGCGGAGTGAGCAGACTAGTTAGGCAGTAAGCACCCGGTCACTGACTACACCCAACAGGGACTAGGGCGCTGGCTTCCAACGTCCCTTCCCAGCATGGAAATTCCATGAAGTCAAAAGCCACCTGGGTATGAATACTGGACAAGGAGGAATACTTGTTGATTTGCTCAGCCTTCATTACTGGTAAGGGGAGCCCCTGACGAACAGGGAAGGGAGAAGGGAGTTGAAAATCTAAGAACAAAAGAACGGCAGAGCTTGTCACTCTGGCCCTGATCATCCATGGCACCCTCTCCAGCCATCTGTCACATCATATAGAAATTCCCTGTGTGAGATTCTGTCTGCCTGGAAAGACTGCTGGCTCCTATCCATCTCCCTATCCCCACTGAGCGTGGTGCCCAGGAGGCCCCTTAAACATTGTCGAACAAAATGATGAGCCGGGGCACCACCAAGAGCCTGCTCCTAAGCAGGGAGCGCTGGCCACGCCCATTCCTCAAGGCTAAGGCTCCCTAAGCCTGCAACTTCCTCTCCCCTTAACGTGGAGAGCACATGTGGCTCATATAGCACGAGATCACACCTGGTCTACCTTTGTTCCCACCAGCCGCCCTCTCCTCTCTCTTGGGCAGCTGTGAGTCCCTGGCAGTCTGGGAACTGAGAGGACTCACCACACTCCACTTGCACTATAAGAAGCACACAGCAGTCGGACGTGGTGGTTGGTACAAAAAGTAGGAAAGTCAGGGTTATAACATTTTTCATCTAGAGTGAAAAAAAAAAAGAGCTTCCTTAAAAAACGTGTTTTATAATCCCCAGTGCAAGCAAAAATGCAGTTAGAATACCCATTTATCTATTCTAGCATCAGTATAAATCAAGACAATCCTTTTGAAAATAATTTGGCAAAAAGACTCAAGGATCTTGAAAGGAGAGGCCCATACTTTCTGACCCAGTAATTTCACTTCTGGGAATTTATTCCAAGGAAATCATCCAAAATGAAATGCTAAGATGTTCACTGCAGTGTTATGTACAATGGTGGGGAGGAAGGGGGAGGACAGGAAGGAATATCCAGTAAGAGAGGAAGAGTTAAATAAAACCGATGCAGCCATTAAAGGATAATTAGGAATAATTAGAAACAGGCTTATCAAAAGGAAAAGCAGACCACAAACCCATGTACAGACCCGGACAGCATTCTGTCCAAGTCTAGAAGTTGTGATAAGATAATGGTAGCGTGAATGTTTTCCTTTCACTTTCCAAACCGTCCCTGAAGTTGACTCTACAGACAGGGCACCCTACTCAAGGCGCGGGAAGAGCCACGCATCCTCCAACCCGTCTACCTCATGCCCAGGCCTGGGACCTCAGCAAGGGGACAGGACGTGGCAGGAAGACTCTGAACCATGGCAGCCGAACCTGGTTGCAAGCTCTGTTAACATGACACCTCTGAGAATGACATTTAACCAAAAGGAACCTTCTGGGAATATTCAAATACCCTCAAAAAATGAAAAAATAAAAAATAAAAAAACCAAAGCAGGCAGGCAGGCTTTACATACAGCGTGCGTGCGCACAGAGAGAGCCACAGTTCTCAATATACACCGCTCCATTCCCCAACAGCCGCGGTGGCCAACTTTCTGCCCCAATCAGCCATCTGGGGCTCAAAGGGAAGGTGTCAGATTGATCACCAGGGTTGGATTAATTTTTTTTTCCTTTCTTAAATCCCCTTAACTGAGAAAGCAGCTTGAGCCAATTCTGCTTTTCTCACAGACACCAAAACACCAAGCTGTAGTTACACCAGTTCATCTTCACACCCCCAGCGCTTGGGGGAGGGGAGGATCAAGCTTTCCAAGCAGCTCTCTGCCGTCTCCCCTCCCTCCCCTCCCGGTGGGGAAGCTGGAAGCTCAGGCTTAAAGGAACAGGATGCTGGGAAAGGGCCACATCCACAGCCTCCTGCCCACCCCCTCCAGGGTCCCTTTAGAGGAAGGAGGTGGCACTGCCTCCCAGGGGCCTCTCGGACCCCCAGCTCAAGTCAGGGATCTTCCCCTCCTCTGCTCTGCAGCTGCAAAGATCTTCTAGACTAGAACACTGCTTGCACCAGCCTGACCTCCACCACTTAGCATAGCCTTAAAACTTATTTAGAGAGTGACAGGAGGGAGAAGGCTGCTGTGTGTCCCAGGATATACCAGGCACCTTTTTCCATGATCTCCCCTCAGCAACCTGACCAGGGGCCACTCCGTTTTATAAATGAGCAAACTGAATCTTGGAGATGCTGCAAGTCTGTGGCTGAACCCTTCTTGTTCTGGGCTTTCTGCTCCACACTGGCTGTTGAGGACCACGAGGGAACCAACCACTACTGAGCACTGAGTATGGGCCTGATGCTCCCACATATATTCTCTCTAATCCTTACAACAACCTGGAGAAAAGGAACTATATTCTCACCCCCAGACTCCAGATGAGAAAAGTGAGGTTCAGAGGGGAGCTTTCTTCTCACCTGTATGATGAGTTGGACTTGAGCCCAGGTCACAGAACTAAGGCCCCTGTCTCCCCTCCCGCCCCCACGGCAACCGTTCAACAGTCCAAAGTTCCTCCAGGAACCAGACTGTAAACCATCTGTGTGGCTACAGGTCTACGCGTAGCAGTGTGTGGGTACTCAGGACCTGTGCTTTTGCTGGTGACAAGGAAGGCATAAACCGGAAAGTCCTGAGGATTTACGTCTAATGGAGGAAATTTCCAAACACACAAGAAACCGTAGCAGCATGGAACAGGGCTTCTCCTGGGAGGAGTGTGCTGCCTCACAGTTCAGCAGCTTCTTGCTGGACCTCATAACCCACTGAACCCACCTTTAGCCCAACAATTAGGAAGATCCTTAATAGCCCCCACTCCCAGTGCAAACCCCTCTGTTACCTACTGCTTTACCACCCAGACCCTCTCTGAATCTGTTAATGATCAACCCTCCAGGCAGGCGCCAGCCTTCCGAAGGGACAATGACCACCCCCAGGAAAAATGGCCAAAAGCAGGTCCTGTATCAATTGATTAGGTTGTAAACAAGGGTTGTGAAGAAGAAAAAAAAGGGGGGGCAGCCAAGACACGGTGTTTCCGGTACTTTTATTGTCCTTTGGTTGGCCCCTTCTCTTTCAAGGAGGCAGGTGGTACAGGAAAAGCCTAAGGAATGAGCCAACCACAAAGACTAGTGCTCAGGAGACTGGTTTCAAACCCACTGTCTGGACACACTTTTCACAATTTCTCAGGTTTTGACAGGAGAGAGGGGGACTCTCTCAGCTCACAGACCCCCACCCCCCCCACACCCAAAATACAACAACCAGAGGCTGCCTGCTGCCCTTCCCACCGTCACAGACACTTGGGTACCTGCTTCACACCAGGCAAAGCGGAGGTGAATCAGATGTGGCCCTGGCCTCCAGAGGCTTCCAGTCCAGTGGGAGAGACATTCACCACAATCACTAGTGACTTCCGGGGGGGCCGGGGGGGGTGGGGAATAGCAGCAAATAAAAATTATGTAGAAGGAAAGCCAATTTCTAAGATGAGAAATGCTAGCTCTGGGCTCTGGCCCCCATTCTCAAAAAAAGAAAAAGAAAAAAAGGACCAAGGAGAGGAGAGGCCTGGCTTCAAAGCCACGGAAGACACCCAGTTACCAGGCAGGCAGGATCCTGAGCATCACCCAGGTGCTAAGAACCTGGGGCAGAGCCACAGAGACAGGCCCTAACTTCAAGGAAACTAGGCGGAATCACACAGAACTTCAATCCACAGAGCAGAGCTCTAGAGGCTGTCTCAGCCCAGCAACTAGTACAGCGCCTGGCAAAGGGAGACGTGCAACCAAGGAATTTGCGGATGAATGAAGAATGGCAGGGCCTTGAGAAGGCAGAAAAGATGTGCTGGGAAAAGAACCCAGAGCCCAGTCATAAAGGGAAACTTGCCCTCCGAGCAAGCAAAGGAGCGTCGGGCACCCTGGGTGGAAGACGCTGCGTGTGCAAAGGCACAATGATGCAAGGGAACATGGCATATCCAGGGAACTCTGAGAAGCCCCTCTGCTCATGCTTGAGGGAAAAGGGGTGTCATGCGCAAAGGCGCTAAGCCCACAGGGCCCTGGGCCAGCTGGGGAGCATGAGCTGCATCCTGAAGCCGAGGAGAGAGCAGGGATGTCCAGGCACCAGTGCAGGAGGGCCAACTCACATTTCAGAACAAGAACTCCGGCAGCACTTTTGATTCACATCCCAGTGCCTCCAGTTTCCAGGTGAAGAAACTGAGGACTTAAGTAGGTTCCACACTTGCCTGAGGTCCAGTGGCTGCATGATGTCCATCCCTGGCTTCTATCCCACGGCCCCTTTCATCACACCCTGTTCCTGTCCTGAGAGCTCTCATTCCATTACCTAAATACTCCCCAGATGCGGCGGAGGCTCTTCTGGATGGATCTGCACAAACAGCGGTGCAGCTCTGGGGCCTGGGAGGGCCTTCACCTGCCTGAGCCCCAACTTCTTCCTCCTGTGAAAGATGGGGGAATGGATGCTAAACCCAGACAGCTGCTGCGCAAATCAAATGAAGATGTGTATAACTTTGGCGCGCTACCCGCGGCCCGTAAGCCCTCCAAGGATGTCAGACTAGTTATTATTCACTCATTCAAACATACTGGAGTGTCTACAATGTGCCGCTCTGCTTAGAAAGAGCAGAATGAAGGAGAGGGAGCTGAAGACCACCACGACAAAAATGGACAGAGTGTTCCCCACAGTGGACAGTGACGGGGTCTGAGGCCTTTGGCCTACAAAGGGAAGGGGTTGGGTAAGCAAGGAAGAGATTAAAGCCATGATGTTTTATGCAGTGTTCGGCTGCCTGGAGATAAAACCAGAAAGCCGGTTGGGAAAGGGGTTGGGAAAATGGAATGCAAACTGCTCTACCCTCCAAAGCTCTGGGACTGAAAAATTAGGTCTACCCGACATCCGTGCGTGGAGATGGGACACAGCTTCGGCCCTGGTTCCAGCCTTCCCAAGGCACAGTTTATGAGATCACTGTTCAGGAAGGTTCTGGTCTGGTCACAAGGATCTGCTATCTCTCCTGTGGCTGGCCGGGGACAGGCAGGCCAGGCACAAGAGAGTAATACACAGTCTCGGGCAGTAAGGGGGTCATGGACAGTGTTACTGTGGACTGAAGAACCGTATGGACTTGAGGTCTTAGGAGGTGTGCTGGTTGTGCAGTAAAGTTTTGTGGCTGGGGGAACTGGAAGGCTTCGGTCGGTTGAGGCATATGCACATGAGCAGCCATGGCCAGTAGCCACCAGCAATGACAATGACCAGCCTTCTTGGATCTGGGCCAGCAGGCCACTCCCTCAAGGACCCACAATACAGTTCGTTCTTATCAACACCACCTCCTAATGTATTTGGCACATAAATTCAAGATGGCACCTGCCAAATACAAAAAGGCCCAATCAAGCGGGAACACAGGGTGTGTACTAAAGAGATGTAGAAGGCAAGGCCCCTTTTCCTAGGATGGGCAAAGGAAAGAACAAGAAGGAACAGCTGTGGTCTCCAAGAAATAAGTCGGCTGTCTACCCTACCCAATCAATTAAGCCAGATTCAGAAAAAAACAGCAACCCACTTTGCCTCAAGTGTTAAGTCAACCAGCATTACCCCGGTGGCTTTCAAAGACCAACACAGCGTGTGTCATAGGCAAACACCCCATACAATCACTGGTTTCCTCCAAAATTACACCCGGCACCTTCCAGGGGGCTGGGAATAAAAACAGACAGATTCCCTGCCTTCTGGGATAATACTGACAAATAATGACTTACACTCCACAGGTCTGTTCACTGAACCCTAGCCTACGATTTTCAAGGAACTCAGGCGGAGACTCCAGGCTTCCAGGACAAGGAAAAGGCAAGGTATCTGAATTATTAGAACAAAATAACAGGGAGGGCAGAGAAGAGAGGTCCAGGGTCCTTAAACCTCCCCCACCCCATCCCAGCACAGGGAACCAATGGTCAGCCGTGGAGCAAGTCAATTAAGCTCCCAGAGGATCTAAAATTACTCTTTAGTTGACAAAGGAAAAAAAAATTGGCCCCCAAAACTCTGCCTCTAGGGCTTAATTAGCTCTGTAAAAGGTCAAGAGACGCACAGATAACAGGTACTTTTGCCAAAAAAGGAGAAAAGTAAACTACTCCTGGAAACAGACAAGATCCATGTCCCCAGCCTCCAGGACCCCTCCAGCAGGTGGGGCTGGGAGCCAGGCCCTGGAAACCAGTTCCTCCAGCAGGGCAGGATGCCAAGGCATCCTGTTGGAATGAGGCTCCCCATCTTCCCTGGATAAGGTGGTGCTCCAGCCTCCTGTCCCAGCCTGCTTGCCAGACCCTGTCCCAACAGGCAGGAGAGGACTGATCCTGGCCTCACCTGCTGTACTACCTGCCTTCAGGCAAGCTGAGGGCAGGGAGAAGGCCTGCAGAGGCGGTGGGTGGTTGGGGGAGAGGCTCCATCTTGGATTCCAGAAGCCTGGATTCCAGTGACAGCTGAGCCTTGAAGTGAATTCATCCAGTTCTAGAGGTGAAATGTACTGACCCTGCAAGGCCTACAGAAACCGTCTAACCCTAGTTCTACCCATAAGAAGGCTGCAAAGACTGAGGGGAGGGAACTGGCAAAAACGAGAGTCACCCCCCTTCAGGCTAGCATGGGCCCACCTCAGCAGGATAAACACGTGGGGTGCGGCAGGTATGCCTCTGTGCTCCCCCGTAAGACTTACTATCGCTTATTGAAAGGTATCATGCTAAGCGTTTTACAAGAACCATCTCATTTAATCCCCAAGCATGCTTGCTGAATGTGCTTTCCCCCGAATGAGGAGCTGGGATAAGTAAGGGGGGAGGTGGGATACCGGAACTTGTTTCTTGGAGGTCACAGCTGTCCCTTCTTGTTCTTCCTTTTACTCATACTAGGTCCCACTCTTCCAAGTCAGAGCTTTTCTTTTCAAATACCCCTGAATTCCTGTGGTTAGTGACCAACAAAGCTAGCATTCACGCTCAGGTCTACGGCTCCAAAGCCCCAGCCAGCTCACGGACCCCAGACATGGGGACGGACTCTCAACAGTCTTCAAGCCGTGGACAGAGCCCCGTCTGAACAAAACCTGTCTTCGGCAATCAGGGAAGGATGAGGGAAGGGGTCTGCCCCTTCCAGACAGTCCCCTGGCAGGGCCCCATTCCCTTGCCAGCCTCTGTGCCACCACAGGGGCCGCTGCGGTTTCTGGCAACCCCCACTGATGACAGCCCTAGTCCCTGCCCTAGGAACAGTGCTCACTCCGGGATCTCGCGGGTCAGACGGAGAAAGAGCAGCAGCCCCAACCCTCAAGGCCAGTGTCCGTCCCCAGGACACTCCCTAAAAACCCTGCCAGGCTGCAGCTTCACTCGCCCACCTGGCATTCCATCCCCGAGGCAATCGAGGCAGGCCCGATGGGGAGCGAGCCGAGGAGAAAACCGGCCTGATTTATAGAATTTACCAAATAGGCCCGTTTTTCACCAAGTCCCAGTGCTTTGGGGAAAACTCCAGGTTTTTAGGAGAGGTAGATTAATGGCAAGGAGTTAATGGGGCGGTGATATATCCTGCCTGAAATTTTTTGAAAAGTTCTGTGTTGAGGCGTCCAAGTCCAGTGGACCTGCCGTGATTTAGTATGGCAGCCCCCGAGAACAGGCAGGCCCACTACATCTGTAAATCTGCTAAACGAGGTCGTTTCTGGAGGGCGGTTTACAAGATATATGGCCTGACGTGTTGCCAAACTTCCCAGCTAGCTGAGCCCCAAATGTGAAGACAACGGGAGAGCCAGGGCACAGAGTCGGCCCCCCTCTTCTAGGAGGTGGGAAAAAAACGGGAGCAGCCGATGCTGGGGGACTAAGGAAAGCTGAACTTAACTTCTCTGGCTTCCTGGTCAGGGCAGGGAGAGCTGGGGGTTCGAGAACAAAAGGACTACAGACAGTAGAGGCGAGAGGGAACTCAGACATCACCTGCTGTGGCACCGTCTTATCAATGGGAAGACAGAGCCTCAGATACTGGCATACAAGGCAGCCCAGTGTCTTGAACCAGGATGTGACTCTACGTGGGCAACCATCCCTGCCCACCCCTCCAAACCCCAGCCAGATCCCCACAGCCCAGGTCTGCCCTTTTCTCAAAACGCCTCTGGTCTCACAGGGAGAAGACAGGATGGCATCATGCTTCTCTGGCTCATTTGGGAGCTACAGACATTGCCTGAATGAAGGCAGACAGAGTCACTGACAGTGGAACCCTCCTCCTCTCCAACAATCCCTTGGGGCCACGCCAAATCTCTCCGTAGGACATACCCGATCACGACCGTGATCATCGCCCCAAGGCGAGATGCTCCCTCACTCTGTAGCTCCCACTGATGTGAAAGTCCGTATCAGATCAATTACAACACCATCATTCCCCATTACCTTTGCTGGAGGATTCGATTACTGGATTAATTTATAATCTGACTTCCTGGTTGTTTTTTGCCTATTGCTCTCTTTATACCAAAATCACATGTAATAGAACTTAATCAAACGGTCCAAAAAGGTGTTTGAATGTCTCTACCGCTGATGTCAATTCATTACAGGCATTACTGCTTCTCCTCTGATTTTCTCCACACTCCTCACCTTACTCTGAAATCCCTAGAACCAAACCCTTATCTGTGGACTTAACACAGTGGCAAAGATAATCCAAGGGAAAGTCCTGCTTGACATCAGGGCTGTGCTTTCCAGTGGATTTCCAGGGCCTACCCCAGCCATCCGGGACACCTCCACGCGATGGCTCAGCGGGCACTGACTGGGAACTGGGCACAGAGGGCTAGGGGCACAGAGGGCACAGACGCTGGGTCCCTTTCTGGGAGAGGGTGCTGCTGTGGCTGCAGCAGTGGGCTCAAACTCTCCAATCTCCCTCCTGGAGCTCACGGTAATCTGATGATCGCAGTGGATAATTAGAGTCTCTTATCAAAACAATTAGCGGATGAATGAACAGCCAGTTCTGTCTCCAACACAACTGCACAAGAGCAGCAAGGCGGGGGAGGCAGAGGCACGGGAAATGACGAACTGCAGCCACCCGCCATCCTGCCCGCGCCTGGGGACAAGCGGTCCAATTCTAAAGCAGCCACACGCTGCCCCAGCCTCACCTCCATCTCCTCCGCACGCCCATCCCACCAGCATCTGCCCAGAGGGCCCTCCCCAAGTGCCTTCCCTTTTCCAGCAGGGCGCGGGCTCCTAACCCTCCTACTCAGGGAAGTATCAGACTCGCCCTCCTCCACCCTCTTCCCTGCAAAGTTTCGTGCACACTCTCTATTTACTCAGGCTGGGACACCCCAGGGCAGCACGCAGAGCTCTTTCTGTATGTGGCTCCTGGCACCCAGTAGGGGCTCCAGAAATATCCATGGAGCGAGCGAGCGAGCGAGCGAGCAAGCCGGCCTGCTTCTCTTCCTCACAACTGACTACAAACTGTTTCATGGGAATACCCAGGCTGTTCCACCCAGTGCCCCCGTCTGCAATTTCATTAGCTAATGTTTAAAATTCAAAGCTCCTCCATCATTCCCGTGTCTCCCCATCTGTAAACAGGCCTGTGGGTCCAATACCATTTGTTTCCACTGGCAAAAATACACAAGGATTAGCCAGAAAGCCCTCTGGAAACATAATCCGAAGTAGCCTGGATCGTAGGGTGGGAACAACTTGCCAGAAGAGGTGGTCCTCCTGTGTTTGGTTTTTGGACCTCGGAAATGGGGCCAAGGAGAAGGTGGGGGACAAGATGATGTCTATGGAGCTCTCACCAAGAGGTGACCTGGGGGAATAGCCCCTGGTTTCTAAACACGACTCAGACACGTGGAGGTGAGGGCACACCATCTTGGGCCCGGCCTCTCTAGGGTCTTATCACAGCATCACCCCAACAGCGATACATTCTGGGGTGTGCTGACATGATGGGGTGCCCCCGCCCTGTTCCTAGTGTTCAGCAGGAAAGACAGGGAAAAGGAAAGAAAGAGAAGAGGAAAAGGCCGGGCCCAAAGCAGAGTTCTCCAACTGCTTTTGTTTTCCATCGCGTTCCTTTCAAGGTCTGGGTTCTGCTAAGCCCCCGAAAACCACGGCATCATCTGTCCGATGATGTCCGCTTCCCCCTTTGCAATCTGCCGCCCTGCCCGCTCCTGACAGCCATCAATCACTCTGTAATGTGCTGACCCCAAGGCTCAGGGGACGGAATTTTCAAGTCAAATGTAGCCGTTAACATAAATAAAGCATTGCCCTGGATTCCTTTCTTTCTTTCTCTCTCTCTCTCGCTCTCTCTCTCTCTTTTATGATTCTGCAGCTGCTGCTGGGGACTCGGTAGGCAACAAAAGTGAGGGCAGACAGGCAGAGTGGAATGGCAATTCTACTTTTCTGAGTCATAACAATTATGACGTTGTGATAAGAAACATTTTCTATGAATTTTTAAGCACCAGTTATCCTGTTTTGCAATTGTCCCTGGGGAAGGAAGGACAGATTCAATGGGACTGAGGGCTACAAGCCAACTGTCCTGAGCGAGGCAGACCCCGGGGTCCCTCCCGCAGCCCACCCTGGCGCGCCCCTCTAGCTGGGGCTCACTCTACATCTTAAAGAAAGCAGTGTCCTTTAAGCACATTTACATGCAAACGGCTTCCATGTACCAAATATAGTTCCGTAAGCCAGCGTTTATTTTTAAACATGAAGAAGAGTCTCCCATAATAAAGCTCATGATAAATGTTATGATCCTCAAAATGGTTTGTAGGGGAAGAGGAAGAGCGACTCGGGGACTGGGCGGGAGAACGGAAGCTCTTCCCCTGGAGCCTCCCCTTCTGCTGTCCGGTCATCCGGACTTCTGTCCAGGCGGTCGGCCCTGCCCTCCCCTCCTCTCTCCTGTGCTCTGTGAGCAACACACTGGGGCCCAGCAAGGGGGTGATCGGCACACGCGAGGTCCACGATGCCAAAGGGACAGTCCTCGGGGATGTAACCCACCGAGACAGAAGAGGGCAGGGGCCCGCCAAGAGCCAGGTGTCTGCCAGAGCTCTGTTCACATGCTACGACCAGCACCGCTGAGTCGCAGGCCAGGCCCACCTGAGACCATAGAGCAAGGTGACTAAAAGCTTCTGGCTCAGCTGCTGATCTTCTATATGGCCCTGGCCAAGTCACAGCACCTCATCTCTATACATGGTGGAGGCTGGTGTAGACAGCATCCTCCAGGTTCATTTCAGGCCTAACTGAGCATGACTACCTGTCAAACCAGAAGCCACCCCTCCCCCCCTCCCCCGAAGCTCTCCCTCAGGCAGAAGGCAGCTTTGCCCCCTGGGGTTTCTAAGTTCTTCAACCAGTGTAACAATCAATGTCTTGACGTCCTCACTCGCCATCTTGAAAACCCCTTGGGTTCCTCCAGCTCCTTCTGAGAGGGAGAAAATCAACCGCTGGATTGCCAGGGTATCTTTATAAAAAGCCACACACAATGACAAAAGGATATAAACCCCACAGACTGATCTGATGGCATCTCCCTCACCTATAGTTCAATCCCCCTCCAGAATCTTCACTGAGCTTCGAAGGTGCCATTACCCAACCTTGGAATTGCGATGCCCCGTACCACCACAAGAATGGGGGGCTCCCCTGACCCCACCAGGCCTAACTTCCTCCAAGTTCTACTGGAACAGGGAGCCAGTGTTTGCCTGTCTTGGAAGCCCAGGGCTGGAACGTACACTTTCCCTCCCTAGATCCTCTGGCTGGTGGGTTTTCACGGGAAGTGAGAAGGGTCCCCATATGGAAGCAGCTAGAAGCCAGTGCCTGTTTCACAAGTCCAACAGTAAAGTTCCAAAAAATATTCTGGAAACTCTCTGTACAGCTTTAGCAGACTCAAAGCTGGGGAAACAAATGTATCTCCCGGACTTCCGGAAGAAAGGGACTTCGAGAGCCTAGTCCCCAGGCCCCACCAAAACTCTGCTCCTGGAAGAGAGATGGACACACCATCGAAGGCAGGAGGGTGGCGGGGAGTCTGAATGTGCCGGTGACCCCGAGAGTGAATGATTCGGTTCAAGGCAGACACATTAAAAAGGCTGCATATTTATCTTTCTGACATTTTAAAATATGCTATAGAAAGCAGAATCTTAAATCAAGGTGCATTTTTAAAGACGTGTTGTACCAGAGACAAAACCGCTTCCTTTCTCCCTTCAAGGAGCATGCCTGCTGTGGAGCAAGGATTACTGCATGTGACAGAGGCTGGGCCTCCTGCACAATCGATATTGAGTTATGTTTCGGAGGCAGCCAGACAGCCGGCCAGGCTGGAGCTCACAACCACGCTCGGTCCATTGTCAGAGCCCCTGCCTCCGACCCGGGCCCCCAGGCTTAGCCCAGGCCCCATGCAGGGGAGCCGAACTCACCTCCAGCAGGCCACAGGCACTGCGAGGGCGCACCAGAAACATTTTTCCAGACTGAATTCAGGGATCCAGCTCCCTGTCAACTGTTCCAAGGCACAGTCTCAAGCAGGGAGCCCCTCATCCCCACCGCCCCGACCCTGCTTCTGAGGAATCTGGATGCCATGGCAGCAATGTGCTACGCCAAACAGCTGCCCCAGCTTCACCTCCCTCAGGACCAGGGAAGGCGATGGCCTTGGTGGCTGTCCTCCTCACCCCACCGTTCACATGAGGCTGTAGGGCTGGGCAGGCAAGGGAGAGGACGCCTGCATTACTTTTTGGGTGGATTTTGGTCAAATGTCGCATAAGCTAGGGGAGAGCCTTCAACATACAGTAAGGAACTTCCCAAACGACCAGGTTTACACCCGCTGCCAGCACACTGATGCATACACAGCACGGCCTGGTTATAAAAGTATCCCAGTTCAGATATCATATGGTCCCTAATGCACACATACCAGAACTCTGAACCAAAGGAGAAAAGAGACCTGCATCAATCCCTCGCTGCAGGCAGCCCCCAAAGTAAAGAAGGCAGACATGACGACCTACAGGAAACTGCTCTCAAGGGTTGTCATTGGTGGGCTCTCCCCAATCACACCTGAGCCAGAGGGAGACCTGGGCCAAACTCCACTGTCAACGGAAAAGAACAACAATCAATAAACTGCGGCCACCACAGAGGGAGGGCTGCCCCAAGCAATGGTGCCAGGCGAGCGAGGATTGGTGGTGACCGCGAGGGAGAGGTTACCAACCCCACCTTACCTTACAGCCCCACCTTCCCCTGCAGTTCAAAGGGGAGTTAATAATGCACCCCCCCCCGCGGGGGTCATCCAGCACAGCTCTCCACGTACCTCCTCCGAGACCACCCATCTGTCCCTGTGTCATTCACCCTGGTGGTTACCTAATTCTTCCCAGAATTGAGTCTAAGATGTTACCAGCCATCAGCCTACCAGCAGTCTCTTGAGGTGAAGAGGGAGAGCAAGGCTGACCCCCTTCCTTTTTCCCAAGGAACATCCTCTCCACCATTACAGGTCATCTCACCTCTCCCTGGTCATCGTCCACTAGAGTGAACAGAGGTACTCAATGCCCTCTGCCCGTCACGCCCATGGTGAGGATACAAGTTCTATCTGCTGACACAGATCAGATGTCAACATAACCGAAGGCCCCAACCTTGTGCCATCAAAGCATTCCTCCCCCCAAGCCTAAATGTGAAGGACACAACCAGCTCAGAAATCCCCCAGGACAGGCTCCCACCCATAGCAATACGAGGGGGCAAAGGCACACCATTAACAGAGGGCCAACGCACCTCACCTTGAACTGTGCCGCCTCTCCAGAGCACCCAACTCTGTGTGGGGAATCGCCATACTAGCAGTGGGGACGGGGTCCTGGGATGCCTGCTAAGGCAGAGCTTGGGAACAATGAAGAATCAGCTAATTACAGTCACTGAAGGCACTGTTAAATGGTTTATTAAACTTTGCAAAGAAAAATACATCAACATCCATCAGTGCAAATGCTTTCCTATACATCAAGCCTTTGAAAATTTCCTCATTCTAAGTAGAAATAAACCTTCATACGTGTGTTCGCACCTAAGCATACGTCCCAATAAGATGACCTCTGTACGTAAAGTCACCTATATAGAAAGAAGCACAGGTATGTGCCTGGCTGGACAGACAAAGGCATATTATCTGGGTGAGGGCACATTATACCATGGAAGTGTGTCCATGCATGTACACAATACTTAGACCAGATGCTGAATCATTTCCAGATGCTACCGCCTAGGACAGCCTTTGTTAAGGAAGAAGGGAAAAAAAGCTTGCCCTTCACATCCAGATACTTGGATTTGGGTTACACAAAACAGGATTAGTTCAGAAAACAGTGCAATTTCACAGCCAAGGCAAAAGCCGAAAAACGAAAATCGTGTAAACAGCTGACAGGACTATAGGACTGAGCAGTCACAAGAGGCCAGGGGGCTCCTGGTTTAACTCTTAACTCCCCTCCCTCCATCTCACACATGTGGTCTCACATGGAGTAGAGGGTCCCTCGGGCCTAATAAGACGGCTGGTATTCCTCCCACGACAAAATCCGGTGGCATCCAATGCAGGGAAGAGGTCACAAGATCTGGCTCCTACCTGTGCCTGGCTGTCATGCCTGCCCAAGGCCATGCCAATCAGCTGGCCAACCCTCCACCAGGAACCTCTCTACCCTGGGCAGCTGCCACCAAGGACAAGCAGTGTCACCCACAGCATGGGTGCAAAGAAAGAGGAAGAACTGGCAGAGAAGAGGCCAAGGACGGTGCGGTCCCTTGCCCCAAGTGCCCACCAGCACCCAACCAGGGCACCAGACCTCTGATGAAGCCAGAACTCTAAACACATGCATGTCCTATACCCCCCAACACAGGCCTTTCCCACCAGCCCATGCCACCTTGCCCTTCCCAAGAGCCTCCAACCACAGGTCCACGTGGGTCTCACTCACTCTCTTGAAAATCATTTTTCACAGACCTGCAGGGCTGGAAGGTCCAAATCATCTGATCTCCCAGATGAGAAACCAGGGCTCAGAAAGGTTAAGCAACTTGCCCAAGGTCACACATCTCACAAGTGGAAGAAGAGCTGTGACTGGATCCCAAAGCTGCCTAGCTAAGCCCGCGCTCCTTCCACTCAGCTAAGTTCTTGTAAACCAGCTGCTGCTACCAGTCCTGGGAGGCAAAGGAAGTGACAACGGGGATAATCAGACACTGGCGGCCAAGGAAGGCGACAGCGGCAGTATGGGAAGGGAAGCCTGGGTGGGAGCCACAACCACTGCATCAGTCAGCCCTGCAGGGGAAGCAGCAGCAGAACTGAGATGTGAGGAAACCCAAAGTGGAGGAGGGGGCTGCAGAAGGGAGAGGACCGAGAATTTGGAGCCAAGAGACCTGGGTTCTAGTCCCGGCTCTGCCACTGACAGCCAGCCATGCCTCGGCCAGGTCAAGGTGCAGCTGTGGGCCCGGTTTCCTCATTCGTACAATGAAAGGGCTGGACAAGATGATCTCGAAGGCCCCTTCACCCCCATTTCCAGTTTCCAGGGCCTGACTGTGCCTTCTGCCGTACGTGCTGGTTACATGGCCTCCGATAAGTCACTTCGCCTCTTTGTGCCTGAGACAAGGAGGTGACGGGCTCCCGGGGTTCCTTGGTAAGAACTCTGAGGAGGCCAGGTAAGCCCTGGCATCAGGAGGGACCAGAGCCTGCTGACTGGCTCCCCTGCCCTATAGCCAAAGCTACAGCAGGACAGGGGGCCCAAGTGGGAGTCAGATCTATCAGAGAGTCAGGCTGAATGCCCACAGGGGACCAGAGGGGACAAATAAAATGTGTCACTGCTGGCACTCGGGTCAGGAGGCGAGCAAACACACGCACACGCCTCCTCCCACGCAGCATTGTTCCCAGTGCCTCCGTCAGCAGTTCTGCCCGGCATGACAGCCCGGGCTTCCTAATAGGGCAGGCTGGACCCGGCGGACACCCGGTCACTTCCCCTCTAGTGGTCCACGGGGACATGCCACTGCCTGGGGGTGGGGGATGTGCCAGGAAAGCTGGGCTTGTCCTCAACAAAGGACTGGGAGCCAGCCAGCTACACGGAGGGGCCCCGGGGAACTCTCGTGGCCCGCACAGGTGGTCCCCTCAGCCCTCCCGCCTCTTTGGGCATCCCTGAGGGGTGGGCAGTCACCCGGCAGTGGGGAGCTCACTACCTCCCTCAAGGGGCCTATTCCGTGACCACCTGGTGTCCAGATTCAGGAGAGCAGAAGCCTCGCCTATTTATACATCCACCCTCAGGCTGTGGTTCTGCCCTGGATCCAAACACAAGGGCGTCCTGCAGACAGGCTGCCTCAAAGAACAAAGAGCACAGCTGGCTCCTTCCCCACCCACCGCCCCCACGCTGGCCAGTCTGGTTCTCTCCAAGGCTGCGAGGCCTAGACAGCAACACCTCCAAGCCAGATCATCAGGGTTTGAATTCTGTATCTGCCACTCACAAGCTACGTCATTTTGGGCAACTTACTTAACCTCTCTGTGCCTCAGTTCCTGATCTATAAAACAGAGCAGTAACGGAATTGATACATATAAATTCTTTAGCGCGGTGCCTGGCACACAGTGGGGACTGAACAAAAGTCAAGCATCATTAAAACTGCCTTCAAGCTAACCGCTAGTATTTCCTTTGGTATTTCTTTCTCATATGTATATAACATACATATATATTATATATATATACACATATATATATGTATATATATAATATATGTATATATATATAATATATATGTAATATATAACATATGTAATGTATAAAACATATAACGTATATAATATATATAACATATATATTTTTTATTACCCTTTACTTTGGGGGTGGGGGGGTGGGGAGAGAACTAGTGGGTGCGGGGCAGAGAGGGAGAGAGACAGAGGATCCAAAGCGGGCTCTGTGCTGTCAGCACAGATGCGAGGCTTGAACTCACGAACCGTGAGATCATGACCTGAGCCGAGGTCTGACACACAACCGACTAAGCCACCGAGGCACCCCTCCTTCGGCATTTCTTCATTCAGAATCTCTGCCATCTGCTGACCCTCTAGTTCGCTCCAGGTAGCACAGGCTCTGGGTTCCACCTCCTTGCAGTGTGACGCTGGGCAAGTAACTTAATCTTCCAAGCCTGGGTTGCCTCTTCCCAAAACAGGGGATCCTCTGCCCTACCTCAAAGGATGATTTTAAGGGTGCAATGATAATGCATGTGAAGCACTAGCTACTATTACATATCATTAACAACAACATCATCATCCTCCTTTTGGACGTGATCCTTGTTCAGAGAGCCTGCGTTACTCTCTTTCATCGACGGCCAACCGCTGGCCCGCAGAACCAACTGTCAGGTACAGCCGAGGGTCACTTTCTCGCTCGCTTGTTCACATGAAGCTTCCCTGTCCTGTGCCTGTGAAGTTGATTTTTTTTTTTTTTTGAATCCACATACAGGACTTTACATTTATGCCTATTAAATTTCATCCTGTTGTTTTCAACCTGGAATGAGAACGGGGAGGATTCGCTAATCAGCTCTGACTCAACCAGCACGGGGGCGCTGTCCCCAGAAGAACTGCAATCCCCGAGAAGGTACAGGGTCCAGAGAAGCCGGACTCTGGGAACTGAGAAGGTGACAGCCACAGCTGTGAGGGGCCCTGGCCAGCTCTGCCTTCTGTTTGCCCAACAGCAGAACACAGGAGACAGCTCTTATTACCAGAGTCCTATCAGGAAGGAGGGGGAGTACCACGCTTTCACACAGCCCCTTCTCAAGGCCTCCACCGCATTCCTCCCCAGAAATGTGTTTCATTTCTTCAACATAAACACAAATCAGATTTATTACATTCCGCTGATATTTCCAGGATGGGGATTGAGAAAGCTGCATTTCCTGGGGACAAAAGGCATTTGTGCGTAAGTGTGCAAAGAAAAGGAGAGAAAAGCGAAAACCACCTCTCGGTCTCTGGGTCCAGAGACTGCGGGCCATTGTCAAAAGCCTTTAGGCAAGAGAAACTTTATGCAATCTGTCCTGCAGTGGCTGCAGGGCACCAAGGCAGATTGAAGGATAGGGTTTAAGATCAGGTGTCCGGCCAGACTTAAAACTTGCCCGGCCACAGTCTGCAGAGCCTCGCGCCATTTAAAGTCCATCTCCCCTGAGGTCAGACATAGCAATTCCACAGACCCTTTCTGGTATGCTGAATGGCCCAACGAGGAGGGAAACTCATCTTGGCCTGTCCTCAGCAGACAAGAATACATGCACAATCCTGTAGGACAAGCACTCTGTACCCTGGAAGGTGGTAGGGAAGCAGCTGGGGGCTGGGTTCTCACTCAGCCCTCCGGTTCTTCGTACTTCTCCCAAGCTGGATGAAGCAGCACCCGCAGAGGGATTCCTGGGGAATGCAGGCAGGAAAAGGAAGCAGTTGGGGGAAGGGCAGGACAAATGAGTCTCAGAGAAGGGAGGACTGGGAGCAAGAGCCAATGTGACATCATGGGACAAGTACGAGCACTAGAGCCGGACAGACTACTCAAATTCCAGCTCCACTGCTTCCTGTGTGGCTTTGTGCAGATTACTTAACCTTTCTGAGCTTCAGCTACCACAACTGCAGAAGGGAGGGCATGAAGGGGACCATCCCTAAGGTTCTTCTAGCAATGATACCCGGGTTCTAGCCAGGAACGTCCACATCTTTGGTGAGCACTATTTAAACCTGTTCCCAGACATTCAGAGGAACTGCAATACAGTAAGCCATCGAGTTCCCTTTTACCTACTGGGTCTTCACAGCAGGCAGGCAAATACAAGTCTAGATTAAACAGATATTGCCTGACATGGCCCCCTGTCTCCGGGGACCCACCCAAACCTGCCCTAAAGCCCTCAGAGGCCCCAGCTCCTCACCTCCCCTCCTGCTCTGGGGGCACTAACAAGAAGGAACTGGATTCAACTCCTGCCCAAGCTCAGTGGGCACCCCAGCTGCCAGGCACCTGGAGGAAAAAAGCCAGCACCAGCCAGAGCCTCCCAAGCCCAGAGAGCCCATGGGCACCTGGCAGATGTCCCTGCCTCTGCAGACTGGCCTGGTTCAGCAGCTTCTCAAAGTCAACAAAGGAAGGTTTTCAAATCCGAAAAGGCTTCTCAAGCCCCTTCTAATCTGTCTGCCATTTTGTTTCGTCTGCTCAGATCAAGTCAAGGGGAACTTGACATTTGGAATACTAACTGCAAATAATCCCACACCAAGGACAGGGCTGGCATGCTGCAGTGTCAGCATGTGGTTCGCAAGGATGGTGGGGACACTCCGAGACACTCCAGCTATCTGCAGAGGGTCCCCAGAAGGCACATGTCGTGTCAGGCCCCTTGGCCATCTGCAGGAGGACCATGCAGAACTGTCAGCTACCCCAGGGGCAGGACTGCACTGTATTCACTGGCCTCCTCAACACCCCTCCCAGGGCGTGGTGGTAGAGAGAGGCTCTGCTGGATGCTCGGTTGGCAGAAACTACGTCACATACTTGAACGCATACAAACAGTGGAAGCGGAAAGGACAAGGAACCAGTACTCTTGCAAGGTCTAGATGTGAGCCCCTGCTCTGAAGTAGCCCTGACATGCCGGGCTGCCTCCAGCTAAGTGCTCTGCTCTGTATACTTCCATTCTCCAACAGATCCCACAGTCGGTCTTCACGGAGGGATGACCAGCAGCCTTGTCACCCCCAGGCCACATGCCTCAATTAGCAGGATACGCAGGTAGACCAGATGCCCGATCCCATGACACACGCTCGGGCTTGGTGCACACGCCAGGGCGCAGGCTTTGGGGAACCATTTGTTTTAACCCCTTCTATGCAGTAACCCACTCTGGTCTGCCCTTTTAGCAGGAAGAGGTGCCGGAAGTGCCAAGAGGCCCGGAGAGGCAGAGACTTTAAGGGCAGGCTTTGTGTGGCTGACCTCCCATCTCTGACCTCTGAAGCAACAAGGGCTTGGCTGACACACGGCATTTTTTTCTCAAACTTTTCAAAGACCGCGCGCCCTTTGGGTATAAAAATAAAATCCCAGGACCTCAATTGGGTAATAAAATAAGATACAACGACTATAATTACTCATAATATCATGTATGTATACAAATGAAGCCCTGTGGCAAATAAAACCAAAATACATACTTGGAACCTCTTGTCCCCCGATTCATTAAGTCAACTCCTACAACTCAAATGCATCCTCCAGGAAGCTGCCTCCAACATCCCCTGATCCCAGTGCCCCTCTTCCATGTTCCCATGCCTGGGCCCCTTCTAAGACAGTGCAGTACCTACAATAAAGCCCAACATATATGTGTGGCTTGCATAGGCCAAATTCAGGGTTTCCTTTCCATTTCCCCAACTAGACCATGAAATCCTTGAGGGGTAATACAGCTGACCCTTCAACAGCACGGGTTTGAACTGCACAGGTCCACTTATTACATAGATTTCTTACAGCACAGTACCATAAATATATTTTCTCTTCCTTATGGTTTTTCTTAGTAACATTTCCTTTTCTTAGCTCACTTTATTATAAAGTACAGTATATAATACACACAACATACAAAACACGCATTAATCAACTGTTCACGCTACCTATTAGGCTTCCAGTCAACAGTAAGCTATGAGTAGCTAAGTTTGGGGGGAGTCAAAAGTTACACATGGATTTTCCATTGGGTAGGGGCTGCCCAGCGCCTTTAACCCCTGCACTGTCCAAGGGTCAACGTCACTTTGCAAGTACCTGGGAAAAGATCTGGCATGTATCTCAAACTGAAAACCCATCTGTTGAATACAATAAGGGAGTGGATGAGGGAGTGGATGGGGATGTGGTCCCTTGCGTCTGAAGAGCCCTGGAAAATCTAAGCCCTGATAATAAGACAACTCTGACCTATCCAGGGGAACTGCACGGTCACTTTAGGTCCCTCTGCTTTAGACAAATATATAAACCCAAGGGGTATGAGCTTGAATTTCCATATAGACCAAGGCAGCAAAGGGAGTTCTCTCTTCCCGGCTGAGGCTAAACAGGGACCCAACCACAAACATCCAGTAATGCTGAACATGACGTGAACGATATAAAAATAGCTGCTGTATCTCTTGCCCCCACCCTTCTCCTCAGCAACACAAAGGGCAGGACAAAGTGACACCCCTAACAAGCCTTAGCTTGTTCCAGCACGGACAGCCCCAGCCTCCTACATCTGGACCAGCTGCTGTGAGCCAATAGGGGATTCCAAATTACATTTTAATTACCATAATTTTTCACAGGTACCTGAAACCACACCGTGACAACAGTGCGAGAAATCCCCTATTGTGATGCGTAAGGTCTGGGGTACCAGTGAGTCTTCCGCGTGGAGGCATCTTTTCTCCCATGCCCTTCATTTCATGGGGCACTTTACAGTTTGCAGAATGCTTCCAGAGACTTTCGCTCTCCCACGGGCTCTAGAGGGTTTAACACCAGTCTCTAAAGTATGGTACCCTCTACAGAGACCTTGTTGTTTTTTGGGTTTTTTTTTTAAGGGGAATTGGGGACTGGGGGTGCGATTCTTCTCCCACAGGGTTGCTACAAGAACATTAAAGATCAAATGGAAAGCACAGTGGAGATTTTTTTTAAAGAGAAAGCACCGTTAGGATAATTCATGCTGGGCCAACAGTGGGTGCTTAACAGCCACATGCCCAGTGTAGACATGTCTATACAGCTAGCAGTGCAGAGAGTGAGCTCTGGAATTAATCTGCCCACAGCTGAATCCAAGCTTTGCAACATTTTCGCTGTGGGATCTCGGGAAAGTTAATTAACCTTTCTGGGCCTCCATTTCATCAACTGCAAAATAAGGATGAGAGCAAAAATCACTTCCCAGGGTCACTATGAGTCCAGGGACATAAATGCCAAGTAAAGTACTTAGCAGAGTACCCAGCCTTAGCACATAGTAAGTACTCGATTTTATGTATGTACGTATGTACGTACGTATGTGTTGCTGGGGGAGAGAGGAATTAAAGTGCCTTAAAATGAGGGAAAGGCAAAATGTCCGGTTTGGCATTTAGCTCCCCGTTCAGGCAGACACTGCAACTGAATTCTGGAAGGGAGGGTGCTGTGCGCAGCAGGACCCCCATGGCTTGCCTGCTCCAGGTCTATCTTAAGGCTTCCCTCTTTCTCCCCCTACCTAGAGGATAAGCACCTTCACGGAAGGAACTGTGTCCTGTTGTGTTTTGGTTAGCCCTCGGGTCCCTAACATGTGACTGGTGTAAAACTTCTGCTCAGTCAATATTTACAAAATTAATTGAACAAATTAATTTATCTCTCCTGCCTCTGTGCATTCCAGATTATCGGAAAGAAGCAGGCTGCACAAAGAAAGCCCTCTAAAGGGGCTTGTCTCTTTTCAGCTGCAGTAATATTTGCAAAGGGAGTTGGCGTCCCCATGCATGCCGGGGCACCAGCCCACCAGCACGGCTGTTTGCTGCTGCAGAGAAGCAGAGGCACTTCCTCACAGAGGCCCTGTGGGCTCTGTTCTCAGGGAGGGTGAGCAGCCTCAAGTCCCCCTCACCCATCCTCCCCACCCGTCCCCAAAACTGTGGGCGGCCCCACGCCTGCTGAGGGGCAGCTAGGAGGGGGAAACAGAGGGGCAAGCGGCTCCCACTGAAACCCCAAAAGAAAGCCCACAGGCAGAGAGGAGCAAGCGCACGTTTTATTTTTAGCCACAAATGATGGAAAGTTACTCCCAGAATGGTGCAAATTCTGCCTCATCACCCTCCGTCCCTCTCTCCGGGAGGCCCGGGGGAGAGAAATTTCTGCAGCTCTTGCAGAGGTGGAGAGGGAGAACACAGACACAGGTGACACCCGGTGGGGGAGAAAGGTGGTCCCTGTGAGCCACCAGTCCCCCCAGCACAGATGGCTGGAAGCAATGGAGGCTCCTGTAAGTCGCTAAGCCTCCACTGGCTATGGCAGCAGGCAGGGTCTGCACCGGAGCCAATCTGAGAACTGGGCCGTCACCAGTCCCCCTCCCCTTGCTGGGAGGCAAGGGGATGTGCAATCAGAAAGACCAGAGTTCTGGTGCCACCTCCGCTGTGTTCTGAAACAAGCAACCAAGTTCACGGAGTCTCCACTTCCTCTTCCACACGTGGTGCCTCCCCAACAGAGCCACTACAGGGAGCAAAGGAAACAATGCCTGCGCACTAGGCACTTGGCACCTGAGTAACTGTGTTTTAACTATTAAACTAAGGTGTTCAAAGGCTCTGCCGTGTGGTCTTGGCCAAGTCCTTTCTGTTCTCTGGGCTCCGTGTCTTTCCACCCACTAAGGAAACGGGTTCACTGGGACAACCTTCCAAACAGGCCAGATCTGGATGCTGTGTACCTTGGCCTATGGGGCTGCAGGCAGAAGTCTCCCTGTTTCAAGTGTTAGGAGCTCCACTCTGAAACCATATCCTGACCTCAAAGTGGGCCCATGCCTCTAGAAACATTAGGAACTCGCAGTGAATTCTGATCTCAAATGTTTATTCCCTCCACCCTCACCCCAAATGCATCCATGGGCCAAACAGAATAGACCCTGAGCGATCCTCTATCCATTCCACAAGGATTTACTACTCCTTTTAGAGTGCTGTGCAGGACAATGAATATTTAGCAAACAGGACAGACCAGTCCCCGCCTTCCCCAAGCTTAATTGCTAAATGCTGTAAAAGTTAATTCTTTTATTATGCTTGTGGTCAGAACTACAAAAGAGAAGTACTGAGAGCCTTGGGGGTCTATACCAGGAGGCCTGACCCACAGAGAATCAGGAAGTGTCCTTGGGGCAGGTGCTAACCTGGGGGGGGGGGGTGGGGGGTTAAAGCAAGGGAGGGACACACCTTCTAGGCAGAGAAGGGCCTGTGCAAAGGCACTTGGGGGGAAACGAAGAGAAAACCAGTGCGGCTTGAGGGAGAAAAAAAGAGATCAAAGTGCCCCAAACCGGGGCTGGCAAGGCAGGTTTTCATATCCGGATTACCACCACACTCCATGCGAGGCCCCCTCCACCCTCCCCCACCCCCAGAGGGGTTTTCTGGAACCTCTGGTTTTAGGTAAAGTTTCCCTGCACAGCTGAGCCAGGGAAATGCAGATAACCTGGGCACAGTACAGCAGGACAATGTTGGTTCAGAATCCAGGCCCCGCATCCTGGCCTGTAGCTGGCACACCTCCGTCAAGAAGGACCCTCCTCAAGCACACTTTTAGTTTTTCTAAGGTTCCCTGCCTCCCACTCCCACTTGTTTTGCTTGCCTTATTTTTATTTATTTATTTTGAAACTGGGGCCTGCTTACGGTCAAGTTAATGCATTTTTAAAAAGAAAGCCTTGAATGTGCTGCGGCCCTCCCTCAGAGGAGATGGGTGGATCGATAGCCCTCTCAGCCCTCTCCGCGCTCTGCCTCCACCGGCAGGGTGGGGGCGCCAGGCCTCCCCTCCCTGCCCTCACTCCTCCAGCTTCCAAGCCAGGTCTCCCACACCCTGCCCCTGCACCACCCGCACAGCTACGACCCAGGAAACAGAGACTCAAGGGAGAGGACAACAGTCTAAAGACGTCTAAGTTCCAATGTCAGCGCTGCCTTGAAATCCTGGTGACTTCACCTTCTTCTCTCTCCGTTTTGCTGAACTAAAACGTGGGAATCCACCTAAAAACTGAGGGAAGTCATGGGGAAAGGGATGCAGGATGCTGCTGAGCAGGACACTCCAAGGACCCCCCCATCCTGTCTCTCAGGTCCCCCAACCAGGCAGGCTGTGCCTCCCTGCTGTCACAGACAGTCCTAGCCCACCTCCCCTCCCCCACTGGTGAGCTGCTTGGAGCTCCCTCAAGTGAAAACCCTCCCGATGATGCCTGCCTGCCGACAGATGGGAAGTCCTAAAATACAGCGTATGGATCATGTTTCGTGACTAGCAAAACACGCCAGCCGGGACACTTTGAGAACCCGGCCGGTTTTCAGGAACAGGATTTTACACATTTCCCAGGAGTGGCGGATCTGTGCTCGCCTCCACCCACCCGCAAGGTCTGGAGCCCCGCTCCTGCACAAGGAGATACTCAGGACAGGTGGAGACCTGTAGGGGAGGGGAAGCCCCACAACCAACAGGTTAGCTGTGCCCTACCCCCCTGTGGCTTTTAATATTGTTATTACCGTTTATTGAGCACCTACTGCATTCCTTTGCTGCAGATCAGGTGTTTGGCAGGGGCTCTAAAGCCACACTGTCTGGGTTGCAATCCTGACCCTTCCTAAACTCCATGACCCTGGGCTCATCATTTCACCTGTCTGAGCTTAAGTTTTCTCATCTGTGAAATGCAGCTGGCAGCACGTTGCCCTCACTGGGTCATGGTGAGGAGTGGGTGAACAACCTAAGGTGCGCTATTAACAACTGAAGTCACCATCAGGTAGCTATCACTGCTCCCACCCTACAGGAGACAAAATGGATACCACAAGGCCACTGGGGACACTCAGTGGCAGAGGGGCAGGTCTCTCTCTGAAGGGCTACACAAAGGGCCTACAAACCCCTGGACTTATTACGCATAGTTATTTGTACGTGTGAATGTGCAGTGTTTGGATAGGACAGCGATCTCCTCAGCCTCGCGGGGATCTGTGGGCCCGTGAAGGTTAAAGCCGTGCTCCATACTGGACATACACGAGGTTCTCCCTGGCAGAGCAGTTCTGGACACCAGTAGGATTTGGAGCAAGGATCATACCCCATTCCCCTCTCCCCAAGAAGAAATGGGTTCTTGGGAACATCAGTTTCAAAGAGCTCTCGCTGGAGGAAGGAGCGCCACAGGCAGTTAACTGTGTGGGCAAGCCTCCTGGAAGGGAAACCACACACTACACGGGTTCTAGAATCTAAGAGGACGTGCAACTTGGCAAACCGAGGCAGGCGGTCTGGGTTCCCAAAGGCTCTGAGAAAACCAGAGGGGAAGAAGGGAGACGGCAGCACAGAGCCAGGCACCAGGCAGCTGGGGAAGCACAGGTGAGGAGGGTGCGGTAGCCAGGAGGCACCTACGGCTGGATGGCTGGGCTCAATCAGCAATGTGGACTGCTATTACCCCACTGCCCTTGACCTCCTATGGGCAAGGGACATGTTTAGAAACTAAGTCATACCAACAAAATAGAAATCAGGGTATTAACAATATTAATTTTTTGGATAGCAGAAGTGCCAGAGTTCTGTCTCTCTCATCCACGACACTGCTTGGAAATAAGACATGAAACTAATCTACTCACAAAGCTACCTGTGTAAAGCACATGATCAGTCTCAGCATAATGAATATTTGTACTTCTGCAGAAGTAGACTCTTGAAGGCCCCCTCTGGGAATGGGTGATCCAAGCCACTCCCAGGAAAGCTATCATTCTGGAGACAGAGTGAGGAGATTAAAGTATGTCCACAATATTTCCTTGGATCCCTTGTGGTTTGGTCATTTAGGGATGTACCACTGTCCTCTCTGTAACAACTGACAGAAAGGGTGGTGAATCTTCTGGACTCAACATGTTCTGTATCTTCAGAGGGGTGAAGGCCTTGTAAGAGGTGAAATCATTGGAGGAAATGCCTAATTAATTTTCTTTTCTTTTTTGGGGGGGGGGGAGAGGCGACAGAGAGGAGGGATGGCAGAGAGAACAAAGTCCGCCCGCTGCGTAAGCCCTTGCCGCCTGCAGACAGCGCTCTGAAGCCTACAGGCGCGTGGTTGTAAATTTCATCTGGCGTGTGTGGTTTTCAGTCGCAGCATTTTGAGGATACATATAATCCTGACTTCCTATTTACATTACATTGGTTTTCACCAACACAATAGCTACAAATGCTTTTTGCTCCACTCTTGTCATCTGTGTGGAAATCCTTCTCAGACAGGGAGACTGTAAAGTCGTGGGAAGAATTCTCATGCGTGGCGAGCAGACTGATCTCAGGTCTCTCTGCTCCTACAGGAAACTTCTGGGAAGGATGAAAAGGGGCTGGCCCAATCCATTAGACACTACCCACCTGGCTTCATGTTTATCCACAACAAAATACAGAAGCCCCTATTTTTAAAAAAAAAATCTCTAATGACATTACAGTGCTTGCCCTTCCAATAACACAGCTCCAAGCCTGCCTGGAACAGACACAAAGAAGCACATTTCTCACTTGCAAGGAAGAAACTAAGGCACTTAAAGAACCTCCATATCCAGAGGTTCCCAACCACCTTCCCCATCACCTTCATCCAGAGGACAGGGAGAGTAAATCCTGGCTTGATCCAAGTGGCCTCAAAATTAATAGGGCAGGGAGAAAAAGCCCGTCTGTAGTTCTAAGGTCATCACTGAAGTACTTGCAAGTACCTTTCCTCCAAGTTTCTTCTAAAAACCCTGGTCTCCATAGAAGCTTCTCACTGTAAAGGCCAGACAGTGTCTCACCCCTGTGCAAGGGGGGGCAAGCCCAGAACACAGCACACACAAGATTCCTAACATAAATGTACCTGACTGAAATTACAGAATTGATTAGGATCTTTGAGGCCCCTTAAAACAAGAAGTTGAACACACTCTGCATTTAGGGTCAGCACCGTCACCCTGTGTTGTAGGTTGAACGTGTCCCTCTACAAGTCCTAACTCCAGTACCTGTAAATGTGACCTTATTTGGAAACAGGTCTTTTGAAGATGCAATAAAGGTAAGATGAGGTCATGGTGGATTCGGGTGGGACCTAACCTACGACTGGCGTCGTAAAATAAGAGCAATTTCAGCACAAAGGACACACAGGGAGACTGCCATGTGACGACAGAGGCAGAGCCTCATTCAAGCCAAGGAATGCCAAGGGCTGCCAGCAATGCCAGAAGGTAAGAGAAAGGCACAGACAGAACAGATCCTCTTCTGGGGCCTTCAGGGGGAACACGGCCCTGCCGACACCTTGATTTCAAACTTCAAGTCTCCAGAACTGAGAAATAATAAATTTCTGTTGTTTAAAGGCAACCCGTTTGTGGTAGTCTATCACTGCAGTCCGGGAAACTAATCCATCCTGAATCTTTCCAACCCTCCAATCACCAACTACACTCTCACCCACCCCATTCCTCCTTCTCTGCACCGTTGCCCATGCAGTGTCGCGTGACCCACCTTGACATCCGTGCAAGCACTCTTGACTTTCGACCATCCTCTGGCACAGGTCAGGGTCCCCATCCCCAGCTGGGTCACAGTGACACAAGGTCATCTTTACTGGGTGGTGGACTGTACCCCTTGGCCTGCCAACTGAGCACAGCCAAGTCGAGTCTGAGGCAATGCACAAGGTGTTGGGAAATACAGAGATGTAGGGAAGCAGGTGGAAGGTGGCTGGAAATTAAGAGAGTTGGCCGAGAGAGGTAGAGAAAAGGAGAAAGTTCACAAAGGATCCTGAAGGTCCAGGGCACAAACAAGAGGCAAAGAAAGTAGACCTCATCTGCCCTGCCTGCCATGGCCAGCCACGTGCTTGTAACTCCCTCCTCCACCAACTTGACGCCTGCCTGGAACTTTACTTCAACCGCCTGCCAAGCAGGTTAACACCCAGACTGCTGACTACCCACACAGCTGTTGCACTTTGAGCTTCTGCAAAGAGAAAGCCAACCCACTCCCATCCAGGGGCTGGGCTTTATTTGTTTGGGATTTTCAATACCTAGAACTTGGTGTGGCCAAGTCAACATAGGATGGCCAAATGCTGGCCAGGCAGACCAAATGGGGTTAAAGGTTGCACATGTTGCCTCACCTTTGCTAACTTTAAGGAGCAGAATCACCTAGAGTCCTGGGGCATAAGGGCAGGTGGATCCCAGTCTCACTCCCCTCCTACAGTCACAGCTCAGATGGCAGCACCAATGCGCCTCAAGCAGCAAGCCAGGGGACGGACAGCAGTAGCCGGGAAAGTTGAGTAGCCGCTAAATCTCACTTGCACCTCTATGAAACCACCAGAAACAAAGGAATCCTCCGGCAGGGGCAGTGATGATGGTGATACACATGTAGCTGGTTACAGACCACACCAGGACCTTGTAACATAATCTTCCTAAGCTCTGGTGCTCACACTTGAAGCAAATCCACAGAAGGAAGCCGGCCTCAAGTGACAGGTACGGCTCTGGACAAGCAGCCTGAGACATTATCTTGTTGAGAACCTTGGCTGGGCTAGAGACCCAGCTCCACTGCCTGCAAGCTGTATGCCACACATCCAGCCAAAAAGATTTACTGAGCACCTGCTATGTGCTCTTTTGCAAATTTAGAGTGACAATACCTGCCTTAATGAAGCTCTTCTGAGGACAGAGCATGATGACAAATATAGAATGCCTGGCACAGTGTTGGGCATATTAGAAAGAGCCACGGTGAAAGAAGAGATCAGAGTTCTTATTTATTAGGGTCCTATTTTCCAAATCAGAGCTTGAGACCCAAGGTCTACAGCAATGCCATCCCATAGTATGTCAGCGCTAAAGGACAGGCACAGTTATCATCTGTGCTATTTATTCCCTCCCAGCACCTGGGCACACGGTTAGCACCTGAGCACACGTGTGCTGGGCACACGGTTAGCACTCAAATGTCATATGAACAAAATAACTGCCAGGCATCCTAAGGCACCCAATGTTGGATGCAAGGCTATCAAAATGGTCCTGACACACTAAACGAAAGGACAGAATCTGAGGTTATAAACAATCCTGCCCACCCCCCCGCCCCCTCCCCTGCCCCTCCACCAGGCAATGAAAGGGCCACAGGCTCCCGGCAAATGAAACCAAATTAAAAGAGGAAGCCAGCAGGGAGCCGCCTGTGGTTTCAGCCTCAGAGAAGCAAGCTGGCTTGTCTGGGAGCAAACGGGTAAAGGATTAGTGACACCTTAGTTGTCACTGAGGGCTGGGGGGTGTCATCAGAGGAGATGGGTAGCCAATGAGGAAACAGGTGTAGAAGGGCCAGAAAAACATATCACAATCATTGTTTTTGCGGTTGTCTTTTTCAAGAGATGGCTCCCACTTTGGTCAGGACTTACAACACTGTCCCTTTTTTTTTAACCTCCCTCCCTTCTACCCATTTCCACTTCAGGTTCAAGCACCCTGGCAACTGTCCTGAAACTCACAACCCAAGTTGCTGGTCCATCACCCACCCGGGGTCCCTCCAGCCATGACTGTTGGCCGTCACTCCAACTCTCCTGCCCCAGATTACACCTCACCGAACCCAAAACCCAGGGTACTGACCTGGACGCCTTTACCATTTAACCTCTAAGGGCCGAGCCTTACCTGCCACTCCCAACCTAGGACTATTAAGACCCACTAAGATCTAGGACTCAGGGCACCCGTGTGGAAAGGTAGGACAGCAGAGGGACAGGTGGAAGACGCGGGGATCCGAAGGCCAAGCCGCTGCGTTCCTGTGTGACTGGAGGGGCACGCTGTTTCTGTTCCCCGAGCTCCAGTTCTGCCATCCGCAGAAACTGGCACGCGGTAATAACAGTACCTCCCAACGGGGCTGTGGGGAGGGCTAAAAGAAAGAACAAGGGTTGGTTCTCTTTCAGAGGGAGCTACAAATGCTGTCACTAGGTACTCTGGTCTTCCCTTTCTCACCACTGAAGAATGGACCAGAGTACACGCTCGAAAAGCGGGCCAAGCGCAAGGCAGCCCTCGCAGGGCAGAAGAGGTCCCGTTTTTCTCAAGTGATTAACAGGTCCAAGAAAGGCTGCAGCGCGATTTACAAGGGCCACAGCCAAGAGAGATTTATAGGCGTATGGCCTTCGGATGGTTTTCTAAGACTGCACATCCTCGTTTGGCTGAGGATCTCAGCAGCAAGTAATTTTCTAATTGATTCATTAGCACTCCAATCAACTACTACTTTAGACACAAAGGGCCCTGCTTGGGTCTGAATGCCTGAGCCAGGGATGCTGGCTGAATGGACCACTCCCGCTCCTGGGCTAGCTCTGCCCAGGGACTGTGAAGAGAAGTCCCACACGGAGGCCCTCCAGAAACCATACCTACACGGAAACAGAAACAGAGCCTACGCAGCTTCTTAACTGTTATTTTTCGTAATGAGGATTTTGTGACTAGAACGTGATAATGCAAAAATGCTAAGTGGAAAAAAAAAAAAAAAAAAAAAGAAGAGCCTGAAAGGAAATACTCCCCCCACCCCCACCCAACCACCACCACCACCACCAAAAGAAGTTAGCACAAAGTTCGTTTTGGTGGTGGAATGATGGGGTGACTTTTTCTTCCTTCTACTTTTCAAAATGAGCACGTCCAGGACATATAATTCCTTCCGTTTTCTCAGGTGTAAAGCTACAGCAATTACACCCAATTCCCAGTTACCGTAAGGATGAAATTACATTATGTATGAATAAGCAGTGCCCAAGAGCTGTGGGCACCGGACAGGGTGGGCACTGGACAGCAGTGCCCAAGAGCTGTGGGCCAGGCTTACCCACCCGCTCAGCGACTAGGAGGCCAACCCGCCTCTCAGGCCAAAAATCAAAGTTACACTCAGGGAGGTTATAAATTACTCCGGTCATATGCGAACTGTTGAAGCCACAAATGCTAAAAATTCACAGATCTCAAGGGTAAGGCTGTGAGAATTTAAATATAAATTAAGCTTTAAAAACAATCTTACTTCATTGTTCCATATTCCTCTGGCATGTGGGATATTCATTTAAGACAAGGTTCCCCAACAGATCAACCTAACAGGGAGGAACTTCCAGCAGATACCGTAAGGGAACGGTGAGAAACTTCGCTGGGTCCTCATGAGATTCAGGGCCCGCCTGCTGCCTGTACCCCGAGCTGGAGAGAAGTTCTCGAACGTAACGTGGCATTCTGGGAAGACTCCTGACTCACCCGAGGCTGGATCAGCACTCTCAACCCACTCAAGCAGACAGCCAGCCACCTACCCATCCACCCATCCAAACGGCTCTAAGTTCATTCTCCATAAGGAACTCCCAAGAAGCAGTGGGAACTCTGGGCAAACTAACAGGCCTCCTTATTATGAAAGATAAAACGTATCAAGCACCCTCAGTCTGCACAGCTTTGGGCCAGACGGGGCTCAAGGTACATAAAAGGACCAAAGGCCTTTGTTTCCTCATCAAGACGCACAAGTTCAGAATTACCACGGGACACTTTAGGAAGCTTGAAGGAAATGGATTCAAGTCCTACTACACCTAGGAAGGACTAACTTGTTACTCCAGGAAGTGGCATTCTCCAGGGAAGCCAAATGGATCCAAACTTCTTGGGCTGGCAGGTACCGAGGCTTCCTCAAGTGACATCATGAAAAGGAGTCAAACTTTTCCACAAGATATCCTGAGGGAAGCTTTGTCAGAAACCCCCATCCACTTCCCGTGGGGCTTCATCTCCAAACCCCCACCTGCCTTCCCCTCACCTCCCACTCCCACCCTCCAGAGAAGGAAGTGATCCATTTTGTGTCTTATTATGGCAACATTAACACAACAAGGCAAATGTAAGATGTGGGCGGCTATCCTGGGAGTCTCACCTGGCTAGGCCCTGCAGCAGGAAGCCGCTGCATTTCAGTCATCTTTTTGACCATCAAGGACCTACCATGACTGGCCCTGTACTCACTACTATTACTCTTAACAGAAATGCATACACAACGCAAAACTGGAGAACTCAAGCAACTGCTTTAAAATTTCAACAGGACAGTGGGGGGAGAGGGGGACACCTGGGTGGCTCAGTCGGTTGAGCATCCAACTTCGACTCCGGTGATGATCTCAGTGTTCGTGGGTTCAAGCCCCGCTTCAGGCTCTGTGCTGACAGCTCAGAGCCTGGAGCCTGCTTCGGATTCTGTGTCTCTCTCTCTGCCCTTCCCCAGCTTGTGCTCTGTCTCTCAAAAATAAACAAACATTGGGGCACCTGGGTGGCTCAGTCAGTTAAACGTCTAGCTTTGGCTCAGGTCATGATCTCGCAGCTCGTGAGTTCGAGCCCTGCATTGGGCTCTGTGCTGACAGCTCAGAGGCTGAAGCCTGCTTCAGATTCCATGTCTCCCTCTCTCTCTGCTCTTCCCCAGCTCACGCTTTCTCTCTCTCTCTCAAAATAAACTCAAAAATAAACATTAAGGGGCGCCTGGGTGGCTCAGTCGGTTAAGTGTCCGACTTCAGCTCAGGTCATGATCTCACGGTCCGTGAGTTCGAGCCCCGCATCGGGCTCTGTGCTGACAGCTCAGAGCCTGGAGCCTGCTTCCAATTCTGCGTCTCCCTCTCTCTCTGACCCTCCCCCATTCATGCTCTGTCTCTCTCTGTCTCAAAAATAAATAAACATTAAAAAAAACTAAAAAAAATAAACATTAAAAAAATTTTTTAATTTCAATATGGGGGTAAATTCTTTGTTATTTTATCCTACTGTAAAACAGAGGATGGTGAATGATAGAAGAACCACAACAAGATCCATGAGGCTCAACTAAGATCCCCCACAACAAGCACAAAACCTACCCAACCCTGCAGAACGTAAGCAGATTCTGAGGGGCATGTCTCCTGAATAGCAACCCCAAGAACACAGGAGAAACTGGGGGCAGTGGGTCAGAGGGAGGAGCTGGGCCTCAGGAGCCGTGGGTTTCAGTGCTGGAACCTGACGGTCATGTGTCCTCAGGCAGTCATTCCATCCCCTGTGTGGCCCTTGGTTCCCTCATCTGTAAGGAAACCACTAAGGCTCCCCACATACCCCTGCAGTGGGGAAGGCAGGTCTCTGAGGGCCTAGGCCAACTCTGGAGTGGATACCGAGTTTGTTTTATTTATTTTGCATGTAAGGAGACTTCGGCTCTCTAATTAGAACAGGGCACATCTATTCTTTCCATGGAAATCAGGCAGGCCCACTGTGAGAGAAAGAACTTTGGGCCAAAATCTAAGCCAAAGTGGGAAAGAGCAAAATCACCTCTACTTTTATATCCCAGAGGTCCCAGAAATCTTTACCTGAACCCGCATGCCCCCACTCCACCCAGTGACTTACCCACTTATACACACACACACACACACACACACACACACACACACACACACACACCCATCTAGCTACACAGACACACAGCCCAACCCCAGCAGCTTCAGCCTTGCAGATCTTTTCCTTTGGTGGTTCTGAGATGCTTCACTTACAAAGGCCCTGAGGACGTGCTAAATTCCCCCACTACCCCAAGCCAAGATCTCTCTGTGTAGGAAAAGTAGAGCTTGGGTATCCAAGTGAACCACAGGCAGAATCAGAACCCAATTCTGATTAGCATCTCCAGAGTCCATGGAGGTCAGACCAAGGTGGGCAGGGTTCCGAGGCCCAAGATGTGGCCTGACCCCTGCCTCCCCCACACAGCAGCCCAAGGACAAGGGCTTAAAATGCATTAAAATGCACTGAATTGGGCAAAATTACACCCAAGCCCGATAAAAACTAGGCAAAACCCTCAAGCCACCTTCTATGTTATTGAAAAACCAACCTGAGGCCCAGAAGTACAGAGGGAACTTTGCCAAGATGCTGCTTCTACCCCTGGACGTGGACCGAGGGACCTGACAGGTGGAATATGATGAAGTCAATTCCGGTGTTTTAAGAGATGGGAGACTGTGGTGCAGAGGGGACCGACCACCCAAGGCACACGGGGACCAGAAGTTGAGCTGGTCACACACAGGCTGCAGGTGGCACCTCTATGCCCTCCCCAGAACACTCCCACATCCCAACACGGGCCATGCTGGCCAGCAACGGGTGAGTCTCTCATTCCACTGACCCAACCCGATCTTCTGAACCAGAAAACCGAAGCCTGTGGCCAGTGCACCCTACCATCCATGGACTCTCCTGATCATGTAAGGGTGCCTGTCCCTCTGACATCTACAGTGCACTTCCCAATCTCCCAAATTCCCACCCACCAAGAACCACACATTCCGGCCCAACCTTCTCACACATGGGCCATACACACAGCGGATGGACAGGCCATCAAGGACCTGGCACAGTGGGGGCAAGTCCTCGTCTGGGATCCAGAAGCCCCAAGAGTGGATATGCCCTTGCCTCTGGTCCTCAGCTTCTGCATCTATGAAATGGGAACAGTGAACCTCCACAGCCACCCGCCAGGCCTTTAACACACAGACCTCGCTCTTTCAAAGGGAGGGACGACACCACCTAAAATTCCCTCATGAATCTCAGGCATGCTCAACCTCTCTAGAAGGAAGAAACTGAGGACAGCAAGAAACCCACGAAGTCAACCAACTGGAACTCCCTGTGAACCGGGGCCCAAGCTAACAGAGAACTCTACGCAGGACACGGTGCTTAGAAAAGCACGGCATCTACACATACCAATTACCAGGCCCATGGATTTCTGGGCAATCCCAGCCAAGGCGAAAAGAGAAACAGAGCAGACCCCTCTGAGAAAGGTGTCCTCAATACAAGGTCACTCTAAAAGGAAGGCCCCTCACAGACCGGGAGACCGGGAGCCTCTCTGGCCAGGACTGTGGTGTGAACTAGGTATTCTGTCCTACTTCTCTCTGCTCTGGGCACAGCGCTGGGAGCACAGGAGACGCGCAACGAATGTGTTGAACTGAACCGAATTTCTGGACCACATCCATCTGGAGGTAAGTAAAAGAGGAGGGAAAACCAAGTGTAGATATTGCCCTGGGGGGGTCTCCCCCCACCTTACACAGGGGCCCCAAAATTTAAATTTTTTTTCAACATTTATTTTTGGGACAGAGAGAGACAGAGCATGAACAGGGAAGGGGCAGAAAGAGAGGGAGACACAGAATCGGAAACAGGCTCCAGGCTCCGAGCCATCAGCCCAGAGCCCGACGCGGGGCTCGAACTCACGGACCGCGAGATCGTGACCTGGCTGAAGTCGGACGCTTAACCGACTGCGCCACCCAGGCGCCCCATGGGCCCCAAAATTTAAAGAGGATTTTTGTCCAACTAAACAAGTTCCCTGAAAACCCTTCTAAAAAGCGAGTCCCTCTCAGGGCGCTAAAAAACAGGATTCCGTTTACACGGTGGTGTTTTAAGAAGGCAGCTATTGTATGCAGGAAAGCGAACCTGAGCGCACACCCTTCTATCCACACCCCCCCCCCACCTTGTGCCAGGGGACAAGTCCCACGCTAGGGTTCCTGGAACCCAGCTCCCTCTCCTCCGCCCACCCTGCCTGGCCAGACCCCCATTAACGCACTGCTAGTGCCATCAACACTGTTGTTTTGGAATGTGCCAGTAATTCTAGTGGCAGGAACAGCAAGCTTTAAGCTCAGCAGAGAAACCAGCTGGAGAGGCAGCCTCATGAAATAATGAAATGCCAAACCAACCCCTACATCTTCTCCAGTCTCTCAGGTCACCTACCAGATTAGAAGGCCTGTTGCTACGGCAACCATATCTTGCAAGTGCCGGCTGAACTTCCCCATAATTTTTAACCCTTTAACTAGCTCGAGGAGGGTGGTGTGCAGATGAGCCCAAACCGAGGAGAGTTGGCCGGCTCTGGCTCTGGCTCTGGCTCTGGCGGCGCTTTTACAAATTAAAGCAAGGACCGAGGCAAACGGCGGACGGGGGGGGAAGGGCGAAGGTCTCACTTAAGCAAACAGACAAAACAGCACACATCCACCTTCCCTTCCCACCGTCCTGCCACAAAACCACCGCGAGGAGCGGCAGCACAGCAAACTTTTCAGGCACCTGGCAACTCGCGCGGAGCACAGGAGCCGGGGACAAGATGGGAATAAACAAAGGCAAGATGGGACCGTGCCTGCCCCTCCCGGCCAGGCTCCGTGCCCTCGCGCTGCAGACTATTGCCGGGCCCTTCTGTGGTAAGCAGAAGGCGGACAGGAGCCAGGCGGAGGGGGACAGATGGCCAGGCAAGCACTGGCACTTTCCAGTTGTCTGATGGGCGCCTGCTGCCAAACAAGCTCCCACCTCCCCGCGGCGCCCCCCCCCCCCCCCCACCATACACACACAGCTCCCGGAAACTGCGGTGCATATGCTCCAAGGGGAGCCAGAGCTCAGGGGGCCGGCTCTTCCCGCCCCTGACCCCCCACATCTGCAACTCATCGGAGATGCACAGGCAGGAGCCTCCACTCCCGCAACCGCCCAGACCGCTCCCTCCCTCCTTCCAGAGGGAGAGTCTCCCACCCACCCCCAGACACCGAACCCTCTTTGTGCTCAACGACCAGAGCTCAGGGGGTCCCTGAGGAATAAATCTTTAAGATGACTTTCCTCAGCCTCTTGGATTTGACAGGAGAAACTTCATAAAACCACGCAGGGGCAGAAAAACTCGGGCTGGGCTTCGGCACTGGGGGTGAGGCCCCCTCGCCTCACGCCATACCTTCCGTGGGGGGAGACTTGGAGGAGAAAGGGAACAGGGCCCACCGATGGGAGCACAGGAGGCCTGTGTGGTTTCCCCGAGGGCTGAGAAGCGATCCCTGGACGGAAGGACGCAAGGAAGGGGGGCTGATTCCTCGAGAGAGCAAAGACAGAAGCAAAGGGGGTAGGAGGCAGGAGAGGAAGGGAAGAAAGCCAGGTACCCAGGACCCAAAGGACAGGCTGGGCAGCAGCAGGGGGTGGGAGGCACTGCCCACGTCTCCCCAGAGTGCCTAACACAACACCCCCGCCACCCCGCCAAAGCAGGCAAGGGGAAATTGAGGCCACTGTGCTGGGCACACACCACAGCCCCTCTCCTGACAGAAGGCTTTGGATTCACTTAGAAAGTTGGGCAGGGGAACTGGCAGGAGGGGGCAGGATGTGCAACATGGGGGTGGGCAGTGCTTCAGTAGTGTGTTCTGGAGGGCAGGGAAGGGGTTCCCAGGCACTGTACTGGCTCTGTTGGGACAGAAAAAGGAGAAGATGCAACCCTGCCCACCCTGTCACCTCACCCCCGCCTCAAGCACTGCCCGGCCAGCCTGGCCACCTCCACCTCTCACCCCCGCCGGGGGACACCTGGGAGGAAATCCAGTCCAGTGAATTAAAGCGCTAATGTTCTCTTTGCCAAGTGATTAACGAGACGTACCACAAACGGCACGGCGCCCAGAGAGGAGTGAGGATTTTTATTATCATGCTCACCCGTCACCCAGGCCTTCTGCACGCACAGCAGCCGGTCAGTCAGGTTAAAGAGGACCAGAAGAGCGGCCATGGGGTGGGGGCGGCTAAGGGTAGGCCACATCCCCGGGAAGAGGAAGGGAGGGCACTCTAGCTTCGACTAGAGTTTTATCACTGGGCAGCAAGCACTGGCCACCGTGATACCTGGGGGACACTTCCAGGAACAGCCGGGAGGGGCCCTTCAAAGAAGGATGCTCCAAAGCCAAGGCAGTTGGGCAACCAGTGCTAACTTCCCCTACCATCTAGACATGGGGTCCTTATATTGGGGTCTCCTTCCCTAACCTACTCAAGGGCAGGGCTGTGACCACACCTTTATATCCCTCTGCAGGGTCCAGGATGGGGCAGGAGCTCCAAGAACACTTGGAAGATAAAAAGGAATCGGCTTTTTTCCATTTTAGCCCACCAGATGGGTAGGCTGCCACCAAGCTTACCCATTGTTTGGTCTCATCTATCCAAATCCTTTGGTTCCCTCAACAAATCCATGTCGAGCACTTTCTATGTGCCAGGCACCAGGCACCATGCATACAACCGTGAAAACTACTGCCCCTCAAGGAGCACCTCTTCCATGGCAACTATCCCCTGTACTCTAACGGCTTTCCACCCGCCTTGTGCTCAGCAGGCCCTCGGTATCTGATGGCTACACCGAATCCTTGGATTCTCATTAGGTGTGCCCCTAACGCTTGGCCAGCCCACCAGCTCAGGTGGGACAGAGGAAAGCAAGGGCAGGGTAGGAGGGTTTCTGTGCAAATCCAAGTACCTGTTGGCCAGGGCTGAGCAGCCAGAACCCTCACAGACAATTCTATTCTACAACCGGCAAACTAAAGACCCTTTCTCAGGAGCTGCAGCTCCAGACTCACTCCAGGGTGGGAGAGAGTACCAAGAAAAGATGCAAGAAGCCTTCCAGCTTAGCCTTCCAGCTAAGTTAGCCTTCCAGCTACAAAGGCTAACTTCACTTGCCATGTGACAGGAGAATGGGGACAAGCTGACTTCTACCCTCTGGACCCCAGTATCCCCTGCTGGCGAACCAAGGGAGTTGTCCCGTCTAATCTCTGAAGACATTCGAATAAGCAACATTAGAAGAGCAGCACCATCCTGGCTGGACAGGGGTTTTGAACAAAGAACCCAGCGAGGAGGATTCCAGGCAGAGTGCGCCTCCCGCTACGGAGTCCCCACCCAGGCTCTCAACAACACAGGGAAATTCTACCCACAGCTCTGAATAATAATAGAAGTAACATTTAGGTAAGGTTGGGGATTAAGCTAAACCTCACATAAGAGGCAGGGATGTTGGCATTTGGAAGCAGGAAACAGGCCTGGGAACGCACTTAATACCTACCACAGAGCAAAGCGGATCGCGGCCAGCTCCTGACTCAAGAGCATCTTCGCCCCTGCCACACTTCTCCCTCTTACCAACTCCAGACACTTCGAGGGTGCCAGGCCAAAGAGTGGGGCTGGAGGTCAGTTTGGGGAGCCACATTTTCAGAAGAACATTGGCAAACCAGAAGCTAGGAGAGAAGCCTTCCAAAACAGAACAGGAGCTATTTTAAATGGAAACCCACTGGTGCAGGTGGGGGAGTTTTATGGAAAGAATAGAGAACATGAATGAGTTGCTATAATTACCCACCCCCCCCCCAAGAAAGCTGTCATAAGGAAAAGGGAGTCTTTCTACTTAGTGGTGGTAATACCAAGAACAGACATTAATTCTAATTGTCTAAAACTGAAATGTGCTGCCCTGTCAGGTAGTGAGTTCCCCATCAATGAAGGGGAAGCAGACACTGGAAAGAAAACTTGGGCCAGGGAGTCTCAAGTTCAGAAGGGACTTTAGAGGTTATCAAATGGTAAGGTGCTGATGGGAAGAAAATGCAAAGGGGAGCATTCAGGCTGTGCATGTTTTAAAATGGCTTTTCCTGGGGCACCAAGGCAGCTCAGTCACTTGGGCATCCAACTCTTAATTTTAGCTCAGGTCATGGGATCAAGCCCCAAGTTGGGCTTCGTGCTGGGCGTAGAGCCTGCCTGAGATTCTCTCTCCCCCCACCCCCTCTGCCTCTGCCCGTCCCCTGCTCACGCTCTTTCTCTGTCTGTCTCTCTCAATAAAATACCCTTTAGGGGTGTCTGGGTGGCTCAGTCTGTTAAACATCTAACTTTGATTCAGGTCATGATTTCACGGCTCGTGGGTTTGAGCCCGGCGTCAGGCTCTGTGCTGACAGCTCAGAACCTGGAGCCTCTTTCAGATTCTGTGTCTCCCTCTCTCTCTGTCCCTCCCCACTTGTGTGAGCATGCTCTCTCTCTCTCCGTCTCAAAATTAAACAAACATTAAAAAATAAAATATCCTTAAAAATAAAAGAAATAATAAAATAGCTTTTCCTTAAAAAGGGGGGTGGGGTGGGTAGGACTCCTAAGGGGACATGAACATGTTCTTCCTGCCCCTCACTAAACTGCAGAGGGTGTTTTATAAATAGAAAGTCTCCCCAGACATCCTTGGTCAAATTCTTCCCCACTGCAGAGGTCACTGTTTTTGTGGCCAAAGCTGCAGGTGGTGACTGAGAAGTTGGGTAAGTAAGGAAAACTCCATTATGTAAAAACTCAAATGCTTAGGATGCCTCTGTGGAGCAGACAATCAGAAAATGAGTCGGGGAACAGACCCCGTGTAAGAAACAAGGCAGGTAGGTATTCTCCGTTTTGGGGGGGGTGGGCTGCCATGCTGGAATCGATCACCAACATTACCCAATCTGGCACGCTGAGGGTAGAGGGCGGCCACAGAGATCAACATTCACCACCCATGCTGGGAAAATGTTCAGATCACAAATCGGTAATCACCATGAAGCCAGAGCTCAACCTCCTGCCACTGCTGGGTGTCAGTGAGAACTAAGTGTATCGTAACTGCTACTCCTTCAGGGCCTTGTTCACTTGCCGAATACAGAGGACCTAGAACAGTGCCCAACACATAACATGTGCTCAAGAAATACTCGTAGAGGGGTGCCTGGGTGGCTCAGTCAGTTAAGCACCTGACTTTGGCTCAGATCATGATCTCATGGTTCGAGCCCCACATCGGGCTCTGTGCTGACAGCTCAGAGCCTGGAGCCTGCTTCAGATTCTGTGTCTCCCTGTCTCTCTGGGCCCCTCCCCTGCTTGGGCCACCCCTCTCAAAAATAAATAAACATTTTTTAAAAGTTCCAAGAACGAAAGAAAGAAAGAAAAGAAAGAAAAGAAAGAAAGAAAGAAAGAAAGAAAGAAAGAAAGAAAGAAAGAAAGAAAGAAAGAAAAGAAGGAAGGAAAGAAGGAAAGAAGGAAGGACAGACTGACTTGTAGAAAGAATGGGTATTTAAAACAAATGAGGGGTGCCTGGGTGGCGCAGTCGGTTAAGCGTCCGACTTCATCCAGGTCACGATCTCGCGGTCCGTGGGTTCGAGCCCCGCGTCAGGCTCTGGGCTGATGGCTCAGAGCCTGGAGCCTGTTTCCGATTCTGTGTCTCCCTTTCTCTCTGCCCCTCCCCCGTTCATGCTCGGTCTC
Organism: Herpailurus yagouaroundi; assembly: GCF_014898765.1. Lineage (NCBI taxonomy): Eukaryota > Metazoa > Chordata > Mammalia > Carnivora > Felidae > Herpailurus > Herpailurus yagouaroundi. The sequence goes on from NW_024412388.1 coordinate 44,123,117, forward strand.
TCTCTGTCCCACAAATAAATAAAAACGTTGAAAAAAAAATTTTTTTTAAATAAAAATAAAAAATAAATAAAACAAATGAGCAGACCAAGTATCTTTTCCCTTAGTTTTAGAGTCAATTGCATAACTTCTTTTCTCCCGCTGATTCACCTCTCTCCTTGTGTTCAGGCTCAAAATATTACACGAAAATTATTTTTGCATTCCCCGCATCTATGGTGGGATAAAGGAGCTGTCTAGAAGCTGAGGGTAGGAAGTTATGGCATGGGAATATGGAACCCTCAGTTTGAGCTCCACAAGGGTAGGAATTTTGGTCTGTTTTGTTCACTGCTTTCTCCCTAACGATGTGGTATAACAACACTGACACCAGGAATGCACTCAACAAACATCTAAAAAGCATCAGCAAACACATTCACTGTACTATCTTGGCAAGTCACTTCTCTCTATGGGGCATCTTTTCTCAGCTATAAAATAATAATGCCAGAGGGGCTCAGGGGTTCTCAGCCAGTTTTTACGGGTTCCCACATCTGTGATCCAGGTGAGCTGGCCATACAAATGGCTTTAATCAGAAGCCTGTCCGGGTCCCCCCAGGAGCTGCCACAAAGGAGGAAGCTAGGAGGCAGTGTGGTGCCATAGAAAGAGCACAGGCTTTAGAACCCATATGCTTAAATCCCAGCTCAAGCTCAGGACACAAGACTTAAGGGATGTCACTGAACCTCCTAGAGCCTCAACTTCCCCATGTGCAAGATGGAGAACCACACCAAGCTACCTCTTCAGATGGCAGTCTGGATTATATGATAACGCCCGTAAAAGCACCTTGCAAGGGTTAAGGTTAGCCCAGAGTGAGGTTCCACAAACCCTCACTCACAGAAGGACCTCTGTCACTTCCAGTTCTACACTTTACGATGAACTTCTATCCTCAATGGGAGATGCCAATTTGGGACCAAAGTATAGTCAAGACCAATTCCCAAAATAACGTTATTTGAAGATTCACGATCTATAACTTGGTCTGTCCTGACTACAAAGATGTAAATGTTTAATCTTATGCCATTCATTCAAGCTCTTTGCTCCCTTCTCAGAAGACTAAACAGACGAAGGTTTGAAGAAGAGAGAGGGGAAATATTTGGAAAACTGAACACCCCTAAAAGGAAGACAAGCCTTTCTGAAGCTGCGATTCAACCCACACTGATGGCTGGAGTGGAATGAGCAGAGAAATGCTGCCCCCAATAGAGCAAGCCCTCCCAGACCTCAGACAGGAGGTAGGGAGCCTGCTTACCCTCCTCCCCACAGTAAAACAAGCAAGGCCGTAATCCGTGGTGTATATCAACACAATACCTATGAGCAGCACAAGTGACAGCCAAAATCAAGACAAGTGACCTTACTGGACATACGGGACACACTCAGGCCCTCCATACCACCAGGATACTGCCGGGCAATGTGCGTTATCATTAAAAGGTAAAAGACCTCATTTTTAACTCTCCCTGACAGGTAGGCGTGGCCAGCCTCCTGCCCTCCCACCCCCAGGGTCACCTGTCCCTCCTCGCTAAAATTAGGAGGCAACCAGAAGTTCTCCTGGGAAAAGACTGGGGACATAATTAAAAGAGCTCAGCAAAGAAGGGTTCACAAATGTTGGGTAGCTTCAGGAAATATTTAGAATGTACCCCTTTTCATTCCCAGTCTGACATCGCATTTGATTATCTTCACCCAGGTTTTGATTTCCACGGTTAGAACAAGCAGAGGAGACCACAGACCAACACATCCACACAAGTACCCTAGCAAGGGGAAGAACTCCACTTTCCTCACCAGTCATTCACTTCCTCACTCTGGACCATGAGCTCCCCAAGAGCATGCTGGGGGCTGCTGCCAACACTGTACCCCCGGACAATCCCCGGCACAAGTAGCTGCTCAAGTAAGAGCAAACTTCCTCAGGGGGCGCCTGGATGGCTCAGTCGGGAGAGCATGCGACGCCTGATCTCGAGGTTATGGATTCGAGCCCCACCTTGGGTGTACCGATTACTTTAGTAGCCCAGTCGGTGAAACGTCAGACTTTGGGTTTCAGCTCAGGTCGTGATCTCACCATTCGTTGAGTTCAAGCCCCACATCGGGATCCGTGCCGGCAGTACAGAACCTGCTCTGTCGCGCTTTCAAAGTAAATAAATTTAAAAAAACAAAAAACAAAAAAAACTTTCCTCGTGTCCACTGAGTGGTGTCAGTCCACAGAGCAGGCTCTCCACTGACAGTCCTCTCGTCCCCCAAAATAGGCCTGGCAAAGGAAGGAGGTTGGGGAACACCAGGGACTGCTTTGCTCTGTGGAAAGACCAATTAGCTAATGAGTGGAGGAGGGGCATCTGGGCTGAGGCCCTCCTCAGGGCCACAGAGGGCGGCGAGTGAGGACTCCACCAGGTTGAAACCTCCAGCCCACCCCAGGCTCCTCCAGGAGGGCCCTACACAGGCACGGGCTCCTGCGACCCGGAGAAGGAAGTTATTCCACCAGGTAGGGTCACTCAATGGTACATTTCCCACCCCACGTGCTCCCGGCCTTGAAAGCTTCTGGAAATAGCAGGCCCCCAAATCTACCTTGTTTTGTTTTTTTTTTTTCATAGACCAGGTAGTTGGTTTTATTTATTTAAGTCCTAGTTTATCTTCTTAAGCTGTCCAAACATTTGCCAGAGTATCTCAGCCACATGCTAGGCTGCCCTAGGGGTTAGTTCTGCTTTTAGTGGTGGATTTTTTCCCCCTTTCTCTCCCCCCTCCACCCGATAACAGCAGAGCCTCACATTTATAAGAGCTGTGCGCTTCCCGGGAGTCACTAATCTGACTGGATGGGGGTGGTGGGCTAGAGTGATGGGTCTCAAAGTGCGTTTGCACAGCACACTCTTGTCTCTGACTGCACACTTCCATGGGGAGTCTGGGAGAGTCGGAGGGGCATAACCCTCCCAGCCTCCACCGTAAGGATGCTCCACTTTCTGGAGGGCATTCTTGGTAAAGGGAGGCACCAGGCCTTAGGAAGCCCACTCTAGCACAGCACCCCTGAACCCCCAGATACTGTCTGCTGAGTCACATCTCAGTTCCACAGGAAAACGATAAAGACATTGGCTTGTCGTAGCCACGTGAGATTTCCAATCCAGACTGCAAAGCTCTTCAATGGCACCCTGCCTTGTTTTGCCAATCTGGGAAATGGGTACAAATGTTCCCTTCTCCTCAACTCCCAAGAGAAGGACCAACAGAGGACACGTGACAGCCCTCAGCAATAATGTGAATACTGAGCATTTCTTCACCTGGAAGAAAAACATTATTTAGCACTATTCAAAGAAATGAGGGACGATCTTGCTACCACATCAGCCATCTGATATCACACTGACAGTTACAAAGAAGAGGGGTAACCTTTATTTACACTCCTTTACCCCCACTAACCACAGTGTCCTCAGGCCCTCAAAGAAGGAGCCTCTCAAAGTAGTTTCTTAAAAAAACAAGAAGTTGTGTATGAGCAAGGAGCAGAACAGTGCTGTCCCTGAAACAACCCCAGGTACCACCGATTTTTTTAATGTTGAAATAAAAGCCTAAGAAAGCCATACGCTGACAAAAAGCAAGCAGGGTTTGTTTTTTGTGTTTTTTTTTTCCCCTCTCCCTGTCAAGATGTATCACAGGGAAAATATAGAAAGAAAGGATACAGGGAAAAAGTATGCTGTTTTGTGGTAGAGTTTCCTCAATCAGACTTAAGCTGGGATTTGCCAAATCTTACAACTCTTCCCAACAGGGTAATTTGCATAGAGCTAGACACTCCTGCTCTCCAAGAGTCTGGACAGACTACCTCCCAGTTACCAGAGTGGAAACCTAGGGGGCAGACCAGATTCGTGGCAAGGTTGGGCCTCAGGAGAGCTCAGGTTGGTCCCTAACTCAAGTAAGACATTCTTCCCTGAAGAAATTCTTCAGCTGAATGTCTGACTTTAGCTCAGGTCCTGATCTCACAGTTTCTGGGCTCGAGACCTGCACTGGGCTCTGTGCTGACAGCTCAGAGCCTGGATCCTGCTTCGGGATTCTATGTCTCGCTCTCTCTCTGCCCTTCCTCCACTCACACTCGCTCACGCTCTCTCTCAAAAATTAATAATAAACATTAAAAAACAAAAACAAAGAGAACACTCTAGAGCTAGGGCTGGCAAACTAAAATCCACAAGCCAAATGTTAATAAAGTTTTACCGGAACAGACACACCCCTTCATTTCTGTATTATATACGGCTGCTTTTGCGCTACGACGCAGGGCTGAGTAGTTGCGACAGAGACCATGCAACCCACAAAGCCTAAAATATTTATTACGTGGCCCTGCACGGAAAAAGCTTGTTGAACCTTACTCTGGAGTCAAACATAACCCACTACAAAGGGTGTAATAATAGATGGGTTTCAAAGAATGAGGATAGCTGGTTCGGCACCTCCACTTCAGAGATGGAGAAACTGAGGCACGAAGAGGAGGAGGTGACCTGCCAAGGTCAGGCGGCAAGAAAGACTGAGAGGTCCCTCCTGCCTTCCAACCCAGCACTCCTTTTAACACAACACAATAGGTGAGGCTTCTCATAATAAAACACCAGCGACGGGGGAAAAAAATATAAACAGAAAATTCAATTCTGCAAACGTGAATGCCTGGCCCAAGTTTAACATCAGCAATGTAAAAAATGGGGAGGGGAAGGCGACATAGAATGGCCTATGCAAATTAATATCCAAAAAGACACACTATTTTAAGCCCTTTAGAAATACCCCTTCCACATACCCAAAGCGCATGTGCTAATTACAAATCCCGCCCTCTCCCTGCCCAGGCAGAGGCCCACCCCTCCTCGCCACTGTGGTAGTGAACTTGGCAGTGCTGAACCCAAACAGCCCGTCTTTACCAGTTGTCTGCAATTTCAGCTTCTCTTGGTTCTCACACAACTCTGCCCTTGAGGAGACCAAATCAGAGAGGTCTGTGCTCGTTTTAACACTCTAATAATTAAGACCTCTCCCAAAAGGAGCGCCCAGCACTTCCCCCAAAACAGCTACTGGAAATCGGGCTGAGAGGGAAATGCAGATGGGAAAGACCCAGGCCTCTGCAGAAGGGGCAGGAGGGAGGGTTCACATCCACATCCTCCCTTTCCAGAGCCTTCCTCAAACCAGCACCAGGGAAAACCCTGGACACCGTGAACAGTGCATAGGGGTGAAGCAATATTACAAAGTGAAAATTAATTAGCTGGCATGTTGACAGAGGCTCCATTGTGCCGCACGGTGAAGCAATCAAAGTGCAAGGGCATCACACACAATGTCGAAAGGCCCTTGGCAGCCACAGGTACGAGAGGTGAGGACATGCTCTGTCGTGTCACCAATATGGTTCCCTCAAGGAAGGTATGCATGCCTGAGTGTGTGTGTGTGTGTGTGTGTGTGTGTGTGTGTGTGTGTGTAATGGCTAGTATAAGACAAACCTGGAAGTAGATGTTCTTAAATGAATTTCAAAAACAAGCAATGACCAGCAACCTGACATGACTCTACTCTTCAAAAAGCTGAAGGGAAGGGCAAACACAAACTGAGGAACAGCAGGCAGCTTGCCTATGAGCCACTGAGTGGCCCGAGAGCAGGGCAGGCAGGTTGGGAGTTGTCACTCGCAAGGCAGATGCCAGGAAGGGCAGCTACTCCCCCACTCAAGTGACAGAGCAGGGAGGGGAGGAGGCCCAACTATCACAGATATTAATGGCTCTAGGTGCTCCCTGATGTGTTTGCAATCACCCTATCCAGCCATGTCATGAACTGCCACTCCCACCCGCCCGCACACCCTGGCCATCCCCAGCTCTGCCAGCAGTGGCCTCACCCCCCAGCCTTGCTCATGCTGGTTGCTACACCCCTCCAGACTGACTCTCCCTGAAATCCAGTGGGCTGTGCAGCACGGCCAGTGAGAGCAACGAATGCCTACGCTCAAATCCTCGCTCAGACCCTTACTGTGTGACCTAGGGCGGTCCGCTTAACCTCTCTGTGTCTCAGTTTCCTCGCCTATAAAACTACAGTTCTCGCCTCATGGTTATTCGTGTGGGTAAGATGAGTTAGGTTACATAAAATGTGGTGAACACTGACCGACACAAAGTCAAGGCTGAATAAGTTAGCATTATTAAGGCCCCCCCACCCCTCCTTCTTGGAGAGCACTGCCTTCAGAAAGCCTTCCCTAATACCCTCCGTGGTTTAACTGCTCCCCCACTGGAGCCCGGGGCTCCAACTGCTGCTAACACCTCTCTGGTGACATTTATAGCTTACTTATAGCTTATGTTGTATGCATGGCTATTTATATAATTGTTGTCCACATGACTCTGAGTTAGGCAGAGTAACTAACTACGTCCATTCCTATATCTTGCAACGCGGGGGCACAATCTCAGGTAACTTTCTCGAACCTTCATTTGTGCCTTATACCAGACCATTACATTGTTGGCTCATAATTCTCTCAAAAACCCTGTGACGCTCCAGACTCTTACCCCAAGTATATGGATGAGAGATTTGATGTTTTATCTCTCATGAATGGGTGACTTACCCAAAGTTACAGTGAGTTATCATGCTGCTATTTAATTTGGGTTTGCTGAGGGGCGCCTGGGTGGCTCAGTCGGTTAAGCAGCCGACTTCGGCTCAGGTCATGATCTCGCGGTCCGTGAGTTCGAGCCCCGCGTCGGGCTCTGTGCTGACGGCTCGGAGCCTGGAGCCTGTTTCGGATTCTGTGTCTCCCTCTCTCTCTGCCCCTCCCCCATTCATGCTCTGTCTGTCTCTGTCCCAAAAATAAATAAACGTTGAAAAAAAAAAAAAATTTGGGTTTGCTGAAATTAAAGAAATAGAGTGGGCACGCACTAAGGCCTCCTGTCAGAACTGAAATGGCTTTCAGGGCTGAACCAGAGCAGATATTAATACGTGTAAATGCAAAGAAAGGGACCAGAAGGTTAAGTCTGGTGGTCAGAAGAAAGAGGGCAGCAAGGTGCAAGGAGGTGCTCTTTACTTTTTATTTTATACACCTCTGCATTTTAGCAGTATTTAACACAAGAAGTACTTGGGTACCGGGGTACCTGGGTGGCATCTGACTTTGGCTCAGGTCATGACCTCACAGCTCATGAGTTCAAGCTCCACGCTGGGCTTTGTGCTGACAGCTCAGAGCCTGGAGCCTGCCTCGGATTCTGTGTCTCCCTCTCTCTCTGCCCCTCCCCTGCTCGTGCTCTGTCTCTGTCTCTGTCTCTTTCTCTCTCTCTCCCTCTCCCTCTCAAAAATAAACATTAAAAAAAAGGTGCTATTCACATAATTAAAAATTAAGAATCACGTTACATTCATCTCCTACAAGACCTGTAACCACTCAGACTTAATTCGAATAAAGGTTAGAGATTCCTGGACAAAAGGCGTGGCACGATCCAGCTTTGTAGTCAGACAAACCAGGCTGCCAGTCCCAATACTGTCCCTCTTATAGCTGAGTGACACTGTTCACGGTACCCAAATTCTCAGCGCCTTAGGTCCCTCGAGCAGGGAAGGGACCACGTGATCTCATGGGACTCATCTGAAGCAGCAAACAAAGTTCTGATGCACCATCTGCACACAGAAGGCCAGAGTGTGGCTGCCTCCCCCTCGTTGGAAGGGTTCATTCTAGTCCATATCCAGGAGTCAGTCCTCCTCCAAAATGATCTACTTGAGCCAAAAGGAAGAGGGGAAAAAAGAATGCCACCAACCACTGCTGCCCATAAACCTCCACCCCTGGTGCTCCCGGGCAGCTCAGTTGGCTAAGTGTCCAACTCTTGATTTCGGTTCAGGTCATGATCTTAGGGTCACGATATGGAGCCCCGCAGGGGCTCCACACTGGGTGTGGAGGCTGCTTAAAGATCCTCTCCCTCTCTCTTCCTCTGCCCCTCGCCCACCCCCCTCTCAGAACACCAACCACCCTTTAGGAGCCAGGCAGGATCCAGGCAATAAAAGTGGCGACAGAAACCTTCTTGTAAACGAGGCCCCTGATACCCCATTGTCTCTGTAGTCCAATCTGTGCCTCTTGCACAAGGTTTCAGGGACATAAAAAGCATTCATATAAATGGGTCTCCACTACCAAGCTCTTACATGGGGAAAAACCTCTCAATCTAAGTCAGTTAATATGTATGAAGTCCCGGCCGCTGGAGCGGAGCTTCAGCAGGGTGAGAGGAGAAAGAGCAAGGGGCCCTCCAGTGCCAGACCGGCCAGATAAGACAGCATGGCCAACAACATGAGGCCCTCCTCTGACTTCCCAGGTGCTGGTTACCTAGGCCAAGGCTGCCTGTGCAGCCGGCGTCTTCCGACTCCGCTGGTTAATACCTTTGCCAAGAACGACGCTGGGAAGTGAACCTCGGAGGCTATGAAGCGATGTGGTGGCAATTCTGATGCACTTGTGGTTATAAAGCATGCTGTGGATACCATGTGACCCAACCATTCTGCATCTAAGAATACCATCCCATCTACGTGCACAAATAGCCACGAGGACGTTCATCACAGTGCCGTTTACAACACGAGAAAACCGGCAACGATCTTAATGTTCCATCACGAGGGACCAGTGAATTACCTGGTGATCACTGGAAAAGACAAAGTGTCTAAAGACATGGGGGGGCAGGGGCTTATGGGAGCCCTTCACGAGACACCAAATCAGAGGCTTTGTGATGAAACAGACAGCTGTTAGGATGGAGATACTACATCGTAGCCCAGGAAAAAGGACTTGCTCTTGGACTGACAACCAGACCACAGCTGTCCTGGGGAGGGGGGGTGGTGCGGTGGGGAGAGGGTGTGGGACTCAGGGGCCCCTGGGTGGCTTAGTTGGTTAAGCATCCAACTCTGCTTGATTTCGGCTCAGGTCATAACCTCACAGTTCTTGAGTTCAAGCCCCACGTTGGGCTCTGCACTGATAGCACAGAGCCTGCTTGGGAATCTTTCTCTGCCTCTCTCCCCTACATGCACATGCGCTCTCACTTTCTCTCTCTCTCAAAATATAAATAAACATTTGAAAATACTGATCACCGGGACACCTGGGTGGCTCAGTCAGTTAAGCGTCCAACTTCAGCTCAGGTAATGATCTCATGGTTTGTGGGTTCAAGCCCCACGTCGGGTTTTGTGCTGACAGCTTGGAGCCTGGAACCTCCTCTGGATTCTGTGTGTGTGCCTCTCACTCTGCCCCTCCCCCGCTCACGTTCGGTCTCTCTCTCTCTCTCAAAAATACAATAAACATTAGGGGCGCCTGGGTGGCGCAGTCGGTTGAGCGTCCGACTTCAGCCAGGTCACGATCTCGCGGTCCGGGAGTTCGAGCCCCGCGTCGGGCTCTGGGCTGATGGCTCAGAGCCTGGAGCCTGTTTCCGATTCTGTGTCTCCCTCTCTCTCTGCCCCTCGCCCGTTCATGCTCTGTCTCTCTCTGTCCCAAAAATAAATAGACGTTGGAAAAAAAAGAAAAAAAAACTTAAAAAAAAAATACAATAAACATTAAAAAAAAAAAAAATATATATATATATATATATATATTCATCACCAACTACAACCCAGTCCTTTCCCACCTGTAGTATTTCTGAAACCGTTTTAGCATTCCTCAACCAGATAAGGTCCTGTGGCCAAACACGTTTGAGAATCACTGTATTTTATACTATCTGTCCACACCCCACTACCTTACCGTACCCAACTTCTGAGATCTGCAATGCATCCCAATGCACTAAAAACTCGAGAAGGCCTAGTTAAAGAAACTGCTTACCCCTGCGTTTCGCACAAGAAGCTGGCTGCAGACCCTTCACTGAAACCTGTTTGAACATCTCACTGAAGAGCTGGGGAATGCTGACAAACTAGAAAGTACCCCAGATGTGGCTGGGAGGCATGGGGATCCCTCTCACTTACTAGGGAATCTTCAGCTAAGTCATCTCTTTTCCCTGGGCACAACCACTCCGCCTGGGAACTGAACTAAATCAGAGGGTCACGGGGGCCAGGAGGGGGGGTGTACAGGTGGGAGGTTCAGCAGGCAGGACTCAGCACCCCACGTCCCTTCAACTAGTGGACAGTTCCGTTTTCTGTTTTATTATTTGGTCTTCCACAGAAGCCTTCATTTAAAGAAAGGGCTCTCTTGCCACCAAGAAAAAAAAGTAAGTTAAAAAAACTACCGAAGCCTATGCCCTGTAAGGTACTTTCTAACCATTACAGTTGGCTTTCTTTAAATTCGTATTTCATGTGGGAGAGTCCTCTCAAATGGAGGGGCCGGGCCAGTCTTTCTGGAAAAGGTGAGGGTTTGAGCTGAACTTACTCCAAAAGAGGCTCCACGGGTTTAGGGTTGGGGATGAACCAGGGAGCCTGCCCGTGGGCAGGAAGGCGGGGAGCGGGGTGACACTGCTGGGGGAGATGAGAGGGTCTGTGCAACTAAGTGGACGGATGAAAAGGCACCTTGGAAACCAAGGTCAAGAATATCCACGTGGAGGCTGACAGCAAGAAATCGGCTGATGTTTGAAGAGTTACGCGATCAAAACAAGAGAGCCACTAGTTAGGTGACCGTGGCGGACGGTTTCTGTGGCTCAGCATGGAGGAAAGGCTGAGGTGAAAAAGTGCTCATGGTCTGGCTATCCAAGGTCAGATGTAGAATTCAAGGTTCAACTTGAATGAGAACTTCAAACTCAACCTCCACCTCAAACCTGGTATCTGATGATGCCCAGAACAGGCCTGGATATTCAGACTCGCCAACCAGTCTGAGAACATGACCCTGGTCTCTTGGCCGAGACAGAGGATTCTCAAGGATGGCACCCCCAACGACCTCCTGGGCACATACACCCCTCGACGTTATCACCCCTCCAACACGCAGGATCCCCACATCCCGTGAGGGTCTTTGTGTGGAGTGGAAGGTCATCCTTGGGACGACCCATGAGAAAGCAAAACACGGAGTGGGAGAGAAAGGCGTTTGTGCTGTCTCCTCCATGCTTTCTCCAACTAGGAGGGTTCGATCACGTTTCGGCAATTAGCTTGTCCCACCTTCCATCCCCTTCTGGATCACCATCTGGCACTCCAATTCGAGCAGCCCTCCCTCCGTCAACCACTACGCATCTCACTGAGACTCTCCAGGGCCTTCCTGGAAGCCGGTAGTTGGCTCTGTCAGAAAGGTGCACGGCTTCCAACTGGAATCCAGTTACAGTGCGCATCCGGCTTTCACTTATCTAGAAATCCAAACAACCAGGAAACGCAGGCGACGTCACTGGCCCACTTCCAGCTCGTGTGTGACACCGACGATAAGGAACTCCCCTTGCATGCCGATGTTGTTCAGCTGACAACGGCCGGCTAGAATGTGCTACTAAAAGTAATTGGGAACCCGGGCGCAAGGGAAAGAGTTACGGTGATCAACTTGCAATGTCTGACGCGAGCAAGGGAGGAGTGTCGGTGTGTGCACCAAGCATTTGCCATCTGTCCTGTGTACCACGACTAGACTGGATTTTACTCCCAGCTTCACCGTATACTGGACGTGTGACTTGGGAAAGTCACAAAAGCCACCTACCTGCCTTTTCCTCCACAAGACAGGATAATAAGCCTTGTCCGTCACTCCACCAGGACTGCTGGAGGGTGCCAACAAGCTCGCGTACGGGAGACCGTGCTATAAAGTATCCAGTGCGGGGGATTATTATATTTAAGGGATTACAGTTCCTCTCCACAAGAGTGGCCCTGAGGCACTACACGATCCTGAAGAGGCTTCTAAATCAACAAAGAATTAGCACAAGCGCGGTGGCTGGGAGGGTGGCAGTCCTGATGAGGCACGGCTCACTTCTGAAGTTGGGAACGTTCTCTGCCGCCGTCACACAGGACAAGGAGACCCGGGATCCCTGCATCCTCACGGATTCTTCCCGATGTTGCCTGGCACTGTGCTGTGGCCACACACGGCCTGCAGACCCAAAGGCTCAGAACCACAGGGGCCGGTTTGCAAATCGACAGGGACAACTACCTCATCCCAGCAGGGGTGAGGCGGGAGAGAAGTAATGAATGATACCACTGCCCGGAGACCACTCAAAGGGGATCTGGAGGTCTTATAAAGGGCCATGGTGAAAGGCTCCAGGCAACCCCAAAGCTACGGACGCTTGTTCCACTGCATTATTTTTATAACTGTACTGGGTCACCATGCTGGCAGACGCTGGACTGTCCACACAGGGGCCGCACGTTCTCGTAGGATGGAGGTGTTCGGGGTCTGGATTTGGTCGGGGCAGGGGGAGGGGGGGCGGTTCATACACCAGCACCAGGGGCAACTGCATCACTGTGGAGCAGAGACACCATCACAAGCTCAAGCATCCAAGTGGGGGAGTCTGGCTCTCAGGGTTTGAATGCTGGGTCTCCCACGCTGAGAGAGCCTGGAAAACACCCTTAAATTCTCTGCGGCCCAGGTTTCAACTGCAAAATGGGATATTGCCTGCCTTACGGGGTTGGTTATGGGAATTAAGTCACTTCACGCATCCAAGACCAGAGTCTGGCACAGACCAAGAGACCACACGTCCACGAGAAAGCTTCACCTTACACAACCAGCATGTTTGGAAGGCGGTCTCTGAGAAAGCCCTGGTAAAACTGTAAGCCTTGCCTTACGACACACAGGAGGGCCTGGCGGAGCCTTCCCGTGATGTAACGCAAGAGGGCAGGGACAGGAGGAGACACGCCCGACTCAGAATCTCAGCGCGTCTTGCCAATTATTGTGACTTTGGATGCATTATCCACCCTCCAAGCTGTTTCCTTTTCTATAAAGCGAGGCCAAAACCACCCCACAGGACTGATGAGAGGACCATCAATAATAATTACTAATATCGAGAGATAAGACACAATAATGAAAATGACTACTGCTTACCAGGGCCATGCGTGTGCCAGTGCTGGGCCGGGCACTCTGCCCACGTTTTATCTAATCCTGCCCAAGTCCCACAGGCTCCTGGCCTCTCAATCAAGGACTGTGGGGGAGGGGAGGGACTGCCTTATGGTTGGATATTTTCTCCCTTGCAACCACCCCTCCTGAAGTTGCTGGGGGGGCCACAGCTCCCTGCCCACAAAGCACTCTCTGGACATATCCCACAGAGCAGACTCCATCCAAGAACCTCACTTCAGAGACACGGGTTATTCTCATTTTACAGATAAAGAAACTGAGGCGGGGAGGACTCCCCAGCTCGCCCAACTAGTGGGTCGTACCGCTAGTCAATGAGCATCTCCCTCTCGGCAATAGATCTGATCCTGTCAGGCAAGGCAGTAACTGAGAAGCGGCCATGGTGGGGATGTGTCTCTGGAGCTTGGCTCTCGGGGTGTGAATGCAGGATCTTCCATGCTGTGTGAGCCTGGAAAAGCCCCTTAATTTCTCCGTGGCCCAGGTCTTCAACTCCAAAATGGGATAATACTTGCTTCACATGGGGCGCCTGGGCGGCTCAGTCGGTTAAGCCTCCGACTTCGGCTCAGGTCATGATCTCACGGTCCGTGAGTTCGAGCCCCACGTCGGGCTCTGGGCTGACAGCCTGGAGCCTGGAGCCTGGTCCAGATGCTTTGTCTTCCTCTCTCTCTGCCCCTCCCCTGCTCATGCTCTGTCTCTCTCTCTCTCTCAAAAATAAACAAACATTAAAAAAAAAAAAAAAACTTACCTCACAGTGTGGGTTATGGGAACTGTCACTTGCACACACAAGACCAGAGCCTGGCACAGACTCGGAGCCCAAATGTCAACCGCTGTCGATGTTCACTGTCCACAGGCCTCCAAAACAAAGATCTGCACCTGCCGGGGAAGTGCTTCCCCTCCACTTTCTCTTCCTCTGTCTCCTTCGCAGCCTAGCGGCAATACCCCCTCCAGAAGCCCCTGAGGCGGCCGGAGACTCCCCTGTCTGGATCCCCTTCCCAGCACGGACTAGGACCTACCTACTCGACTGTCAATCAGTCTGCCCACCCTTCTGGACCAAGATCAACTTGATCCTCACCCAGTTTTGTACCCCCTGAGCACCATGCTCTTGGCAGGACCCAGATGACACTCGATAAATGTAACCAAGTGACTGGCAAGCCACCCTCCGCAGGTTTCCAGTTCTCACACCAGTCATCTTTTACAGAGGGGCCAGGAGTGTCAGAAAAGGTGCTAAGCATCACACATCTGCACTGCTAATGTACACCTGTACCTTGACCCGTTTTCTGGATGGGTAAACTGAGGCTCAGTGGGGCCATGTGATTCAGTTAAGGCCACACAGCTGGAGACAAGCTGGGCCAGGACAAGAGCAAAGTCTACGGACTCCAGCAGACCTTACTGCCTAGTCATCCTCTACTTTGTCTTTGCTTTTCTTCCTCTTCTGTTCTTTTGTGTGTATGGTCTAACAGCGATGTGGCATCTTTTTGCACAAAGTGAGGTGTCCCTGCATATAATTTCCCCGTTACTGGGAACAATTAATAGCAAACCAACGGGCCTCCTCACTGGATGGCTCTGAGGCACCCAGGCCCTCCCCCCAGTGTCACCTGCACTAACCCACTGACACAGACACTCAAATGCCACCTGACTGACTGACAGCCTGGCTTCCACCTTCTTCCCTCTTCCCCTCGAGGGCCCCCAGAACCAACAGGGGAAGTTGGTTGCTAATAGCAACGGCCTTGGGAGCAAGGTGAGACCTAGCAGCCTGCTGCCGAGGGCTGGAGGGAAATTTTCAAGAGCCTCTGGGGCCTCTTTCCATCCATCAAGCCGGCCTCTTCCCTGCCTGGGCCTCAGTTTCCTCTTCTATAAAAAGCAGGCGCCACCTTCTCTGATTCTAGTTGTAGAACTGAGAAGAGTTATGGGAATCCAGCCAACTGGGCCTCTGACTGTGGGGCGGGGGGCGGGGGGGGGTGCTAGTTGGATTTGGATGGGTCAGCAAGTGTTGTTTTTAAAACACAGGAATGCCTCTCAGCACCCTAGCTCGGTAGACCCCCCCCACCCACCCCCCACACACACATATTTACACCCAAGAGCAGCGTCTGAGCTGAGTGCCATGGGCTGAGCCTGTTCCAGGCTATGTGTGATCTGGGACCACCGGAGCTAGAGCTACCATTATTTCATCCCATGATCCCTACTAGACTATAAACCTGCTTGGACAGGAAAGACCAGCTATTCTTGATGTTTAGAGTTGGCACCCAGGAAGTTCACAGGAAAGAGACACAGGTTGTCTGGGGGTGGCCAGGGTGGCCCAGTGGCTGGGAGCCCTGAGTCCTAACTCCTACAGCTACCCACAAGGTGGGCGCGGGCTCCGGGAATACAGCCCCTCTGAGCAAACACCCTGGGAAAGTGGTCTCAGTCCCCATGACCCTTGTTATGAACCCCCTCAGCAAGCCACAAAAGGGGAGTCATCACTCCCTTCAGGAGCCATGGCCCTGCCCCTCCCAGTGCAAGTTCCTGACTTGTCCAAGCCCTTCCAGGATTATCAGTACCAAATCCCTAACATTTTCCAGAGAGAAACTGATTCACAGACTACTCTCAACTATCCTCTGGTTGGAGGCTGACGCTCTCCCCACCTCATAGCTGAAAAAGTTGTGGGTCAGATAAAGAAGCAGTCAACGAAGCCGTTCACGGGGCACAAGCTTTCCCCGGCTCTCTGCCTCCTTTCCCAAAGCAAACCGCCATCCCCTACAATACTAAGCACCCAGCTCCGGCCCCCAAGAGTTGAGGGGGAGGTGCAGTCGCTGTCTATAATACCGACACGCCGACCCCAAACCGGGGGTGTCAGGGGAACTCACTGGCCACTAGGCCAGTTGCTTTGAAATGCCTTCCGTCCTCACTTTGTTAAAAGGACAATAGCCTAAGCTTCAGCACGATGATGGAACTCTGGTGTGGGGGGAGGGAGAAGGGGAAGGGCCTCCTGGGGAGATGTAAACAGCAGCATGGCACCCCCACCCCCTGGGAGGACTGGTAGGAGTCTCACCTGCCAACAGCAAACTAACTTTGTCCTGTGGCAAAACAAACAAGGCCGCAGAGAGGAGAGACCACCCAGCAGGCCGCGAGGACACTGACACAGCCCACCCTTCAGGTCAGCTTCCTACACAGCCCACCAGCTTTCTGCCATGTGGTTCTCCGTTCCTGGGCAGGAAAGTCCAGGGCCTGCTTCTGTCCTCATCTCCCCAGATGTTGGGCAGGACCCTCCGGTCAGAGCCTGCAGGGCTCAACGAGCTCAGCATCATAGCAATGATCCACAGCACATCTCCCTGGAGTCTCAGGGCAGCCTGATCAAAGAACGTCATCGCCATTGTACTGATGGGGAAACTGAGGCTCGGGCAGGGAGGTGGCCTCCCCAAGGGCACTCAATAAATGTGGCCAACAGAGTGGATGACAAACCGCTAGGTCGTATTTATTCCTGTTTGGGGGTCACGCCACCCGCATGCATCCTTTTACTTACTGGTTTCACAAAGATGTGTGGTGGACCCAGCAGGTATTACTGCCTAGGATACGCAGTGGTGAGCAAAATACTAAGTTGTGCACCCGCGTCAGTGCAAGATCATCTCTAGCGCACCTCCATGGGACTCCCATTCTGAGACATGGTTGATGCTGCTACTGGCCACCCCCGCCACCAGCCACCCTTGACTCCAGTGAATCTCCAAGCGTCAGGTTGTGGGCCACGAGACATAGGCCCTGGTAAACCACCTTATGAAAGGGGACACAGGCCAAGGTCTCCCCCAAGGCGTTTAGGTAGCAAAGGTGGTCAAGGCAAGCACTCCAGAGCTCACGCAAAAAACCGTCTTAAAAAGAACCACTTTTTAAAGAGAGACGCGCAGCCAGAGGCCTTCCTTTGGACTTTATCTTGACTCCCCAGGCGGCTGCGGTAGCTCCCCCTGCTACTGGAGCCTGGGCAGCAAAACCTAGTCCACTGGGCAGCGGGGCAAGGCCAACCCTGAGCCATCCAAGGGGGCTTAGGTGGTGCCGACCAGGCTCAACAGCTGGCGCTGGAGGGGAGGAAGGGGGTGGGCAAAGGAGGGAAGGAGAGAGGAGGGGTTGGGAAGGAGAGGAAGGAGCCTTTGTACTGGCCTCCCTTCCCCCACAGCAATCCCCGGGAGCAACGATCAGTTATGCAAATAGCGACCCCTCCCCCAAGCCAGAGCCACCACCACCCCTGGGGCCCCCTCCCACTCCCTCAGGGTGTCTCAGTCCTCTCTGGGTGTCTCCTTTGCGCCATCTGCCTCCCCTACACACCCCAGGGGCAGGGGCCCTTAGGCCTTGCCCATTCAGAAAAGAAACCTGCCCCCCACCCCAACCCTACATATCTAAAGTCTTCAGTCTTTGGAATTCATTTTACCCTGATTTTACCACTGCCATAATCCTTCCTCGTTCTGGGGCCACAAAAAGCTAATCCAGGGAAATAGTTCACAGCTGGAAGGAGCGACGCGTGGCTTAAAGCTACACAGAGTAACTTGAAC
This sequence comes from Herpailurus yagouaroundi, assembly GCF_014898765.1. Lineage (NCBI taxonomy): Eukaryota > Metazoa > Chordata > Mammalia > Carnivora > Felidae > Herpailurus > Herpailurus yagouaroundi. The sequence goes on from NW_024412388.1 coordinate 44,140,475, forward strand.
ACACCACCCTTCTCCGTTTCGAGTTGCTAATTCTCTCAATGAAATACAGTATCTGAGGGACAAACTGGTGCGAGGCGGGGCCCTCCACATGTGGTCGGTGTGGACCCTTGCCATCCACATGGCAGGTCCCAGCTAGGTGACAACTTCCGGTGTGGGGGGGGGCCTCTTATCTCCCCTGCCCTTCTTTTTTTTTATGAGATACATACTTCTGATGGTTTCAGTTTCAAATTACCATCAGCCATCTAAATTGGGAATCGCAGAGCCGATACCACAGGTGCATCAGAGGTGGGTATTCAAAGCAGCCCTTATTTACAAACGGCGATGCAAATCTGCCCCATGAGGCTGGACACAAGTAACACACACCTCGGCTACTGTCCATCCCCGGATATTCCACCCCAACCACGCACCAGGGGAACGGGCAGCACGTCACCCCCAATCCTGAGATGGCAAATGACCGTGGCAATGACGACAGAGATCTTCGGGCACGCGCAGGACCCGGCGCCCGTTATATCGAGTTGAGCTTCTGCCGGCTTTGAGATGAAGACAGTTGAAAGACAGAGCCTAAATGTTCGCTAGGAGTCCTATCTACACACTGGTCAAGTCTTCTCTCACCTCCTGGGCAACAAGGCTCCAAACCAAGAGAAGAGAAAACATGCCACACTCTAGGAACGCCGGAGGGCAGGCCACAGGGACTGCTTTTTTTTTAAGTTTATTTATTTTGAGAGAGAGAGTAAAAGTGCAAGTGGGCGAGGGTCAGAGAGAGAGGAGAGAGTGAGAATCCCAAGTAGGCTCCACACCAATAGCGAGGGGGGGGGTGGGGGCTCGAGGGGCTCGATCCCACAAACCGTGAGATCATGACCTGAGCCCAAGCACAGGGACTACTTTTAAAGAGGACAATGAGTAAATGGTCCCAGGGCCAGAGGCCTCAGGCCTCATCTCGCTCCTATTACTGAGTTCTCATCAGCTGAAAGTGCGACCCCCATCCCCGGAATGGCCCCCCACTCCAAAACCCAATGTGGTCTTGGCTTTCCCTACAAGGACTGTCTCCCAGCTTCCCCTCGTAAACCCTCAGTCACTCTGCAAATGAGAAGGGCCAGAGTGCTCCAACCAGTCCAACCTCCAACAGTGCATTTGCTGAGTGCTTACTGCATACAGGGCACTGCCTTGCATTCTTCACATACTTAATCCTGAGAAGTGGGCCTTAGGCACTGTTGTCATCTGTTCTTTACAGAGAAAGAAACAACCTCCAAGAAATACCAGGGTTACAGGGGACTCAGAATGGGCAATGCCTCCCCCCACTTTCCAGCATCAAAACGGGGGTCTCAAATCTGCTTCTCAGCAATACATACCAATGAGACAAATTTTACAAATCCAATAGTTTTAATGTTCTAATGGATCCCTGTGGCTTTTGATAAAATTCCTAGAGACAGAATCGTATGTAAATCTGAAAAATAACATGTATCAAACAACTCAAATGGGAGTACTGGTGAAACGTGCTAGAAAAGTGGGTTAAGAAGACAAAAAGTGGCTTTGGTGACAGCATTTAAGACACTGATGCCAAAAATGCACGTGGAGAACTGGAGTCAATTTTTTTATGTAAGTTGAGAGCAGAGTAGAGCACTTCTAAATTTACACGTTATCTCTTCTAACGTGCGTTTAAACGTATATGGTTAAATTAATAACTTGAAATATTTTAAGTAGGGAAAATTACTTCTGGCGACAATGAGGCCACACCAACCGGCCCCAGTTCTGCTCTGCCTCAGCAAATCCACACACCCGCTCCCACCTGACCTCCACAGGCCCCGTTCTCTCAAGTCCAATGTGAGGCACCCAGCCCCATGCCCTCAGGAAGCACACATCCTCACACCCCTGGTTAGAAACCAGGTTCGAAACCAGGCACTGGAGCTCCTACTTTCACCACGAAAAACTCACATCAAGCCCGTCGTTTCCATATGCTCAGCAAATCAAGGTTATGACTAGATTTTTCCCCCACGTTCAAGTTATCCTCCCCCAATGTATGCTTACCTCCCAAGTGACCACTCTCACACTTGTTTTAAAGATAATGAAGACTATCCTGTACCGAGGGTGGGCCTCTGGGAGCCAGAAGTGTGGGTTTGGCTCTTTTAAGGGGATTAGCCCGCCCTTATTTCTAGGTGTCACACACAGGATTTGAGACGAAAAGGGCCCCGTTTTAGAAACACGCAGGGCAGGAGAAAGAGGAGCTTTGATGGAGGCCCCAGGGCCCTTCCTGGGGTCCTGGAAGGGGGTCCAGAGAAGGGGGTCCAAGGAAGGGGGTCCCCCGGCCACACTACAGCCCCAGATCCCTCTGAGGAAGCAGCCCCCCCTCCCCCCCCCAAACAATGCTGCCCCTTCTGGAGGGACTACCAACAACCAACACCAAACTTCAAAACTAACCACCACCTTTGCAGGGACTGGGGCCCCTGTCTGGTTCCTTCTAGTCCTTGTGCAGACAGCCAGGCCAGGCCCCAGCAGCTACTTTTGTTTCAGGGGGAGCAGAAAAGGCAGGGGCCTGGGCGGCCACTGGAGGCTCCAGTTAAGTTTCGCTGGTGAGTGAGTGGCGGGGGCACAAAGGAAGGAACCGCTGGGGGAGGGGAGGCCGCAGAGCTAGAGGGCTGGGACAAAGGGGACAAGAGACAAAGGGACAGGAAAAGGGAGCCTGCTTTCTCCTCTGAAGAAGGAACTCTCCATTTAGCCTGATATTTCACTCATACCTCCCCAGGCCAGGAGCGCACAAGGACACGTTTGGGGAGGTGGCTTCAGGTGACACAGACACCCCTCCCGCCTCAGCTACACAGTGATGGTTCTCCTTGCCCACCCCCCTTGCTTGTCCAAGCCCCCTCCTCAGCCCACTTGTTCAAAGTCAGGGAGGCTGTCTTTGATCAGCTGCCTCTCTCCAGCCCCATCCGCCACCCTGAAGAGAGACAAAGAATTATTTATTTGGAGAAAAGAAAAACCCTCAAAGTGTCAGCCAGTGACAGACATGATACTTTCTATACAGGAACGAGGAGACAGGAGGGAGGCGCCGGGTTTTCTAGTCTGTGGGGGGCTTTCACCAGCAACACACACACCAGCCACCCTCTGTACCTTCAGACACTCTCAAATCCTACCTGCTTGGCCCTTTGGGTTTTTTTCCCCTCAAGACCACTGCCTACCTCACCAGGAGGTTGTGATAATTAATCTATGTCGAAGAAGAGAGTGTCCAGCGCTAGAATGAGGTCTGTAATAAAAATGGCAAAATCTGACATGTGGGCGAGGTCAGACCAGAAAGACCTTGGATGTCTAGCTCATCGTCTGGAGCCTCTACCCTACAGCCAGGGAAACCTCTGGGCTATCTTCTGTGAGGCTCCCGATTTGTTCCATTTTGATTTGATTTTGAGTAGGGGAGAGACATGACGCCATCACATTTAACATGAACGAAGCAAATCTGGCATCCACCCGGAAGCCCAAGACAACAAAGGGGCGGTTTTGGGGAGAGGCCAGGAGGCCGGCTGTCACCACCCACAGAGAGCATGAGAAAGGCAGGAGCCGCTGGTATCCCCTTCAACAGACTCCTTCCCCCCCTCCCTGCTGCCACCCATGCCCTTGCCAGGCCAGAGTCCTGCTCCCCCTGGATACCACTTCACTCACCCAAACAGTTGAGCACCTCCAGCGTGCCTGGCAAAACACAGGTAGTACGGTCCCTGGCCTCCTGGCAAGAGCATCAAGATGATGCATCAAGTCCTCCACTCCCACCCACTGCTTTAAAACTCAAGACTTTTGGGGTACGTGGGTGGCTCAGTCAGGGAGCATCTGATCAGGTCATGATCTCACCGTTTGTGGGTTCAAACCCTTGCATCAGGCTCTGTGCTGACAGCTCAGAGCCCAGAGCCTGCTCCAGAGTCTGTGTCTCCCTCTCTCTCTGCCCCTCCCCCATCACTTGTGCTCGGGCGCACGCTCTCTCTCTTAAAAAATAAACATTAAAAAATTTTTTTCAAAAAGGGGGGGGCGGGTGCCCGGGTGGCTCAGTCAGTTAAAGGTACGACTTCGGCTCAGGTCACGATCTTGCAGTTTGTGAGTTCGAGCCCCGCGTCGGGCTCTGTGCTGACAGCTCAGAGCCTGGAGCCTGCTTCAGATTCTGTGTCTCCCTCTCTCTCTGCCCCTCCCCCACTTGTGCTCGGTCTCTCTCTGTCTTTCAAAAATGAATAAATGTAAAAAAAAAATTGTTTTTTAAAAGAAATGCAAGACTTTTAATGAGCACCGATTGTGTGCTAGGCACTGGGGGCTCATTCATTTCTTGGGGCCCGGGAAAGGGCACTCTTAGTCCTGCAGTGGGGACAATGGGGGCTTCAAGAGTGGTAAGGAGCCTGTACTCAGAGAAGGGAAAATGGAACTTTACCCACTGAACTGCAGAGAGGTTGGGAGAGCTCCTCCAGGCCCCTCCTCCGTGTGGTCTGAGCCTGGCGGCCAAGCTGGTTGTAGCCACACCTCCTGCATCAGGTCAGCAGCGGACCCTCCCTTGGAGCAGCCGATGCGGCCACTGCGATGGGGAGTGACCCCTTCCGTGGCCTGGATCACACACACCTCCATCGTTTCCCGTCCCATGGATCCTCCTCCCCTCCAGGCCCAATGCTTGAGTCCTGATTATGCTCTGGACAGGACCCCATAGGCCCACCAAATAATTACGTCAAGGACTGGGCCACAATCAGCTGTGGATCAAAACTAGTCTCTCGGCTCTCAGTGACAGCTTCTGTCCTCGTGAAAAGAATGCGGAGGGGACACACGCTCCTCGTAAACATTTTCATAAAGAAAAAAGGGAGGGAGAAAGAAGCTATGTGTATCTCAAGTGTCAAGGCAGCTCTGGATGGTGCAGGCACTGGCTTCCTGAGAAGCAGCAGCCCAGAGTGGTCCTGGCCCGTGACCCCGGCCCTCCCCAGGGCGAGACAGTCCACAACAAACTCACTGACTCGCTGGAAAAGGGGGGTACTGTGGCAGGCACCTGTGCCTTGGAGGTAGGCCGGGCCTGGCTGCAATGTCCACGCCCCAACCACGAGGAGGGGGATTTGTGTTTCTGGTAAAGCCTAGAAAACTTAACTCAGGTTTAAGAGAACGGAGGCCCCTGAAAGCGTCCTTATGTCAGCGTATCTCTCCTTCTTTCGTAGTTTATGTTCTTGCGGATTTGTGTTTCCAATAACCAATTTTTAAAGAAAACTTCTAGAGTAACAGTCATGCAAGGACATTTTTGTTCCACCTCTTCTGTGTCCAAGGCACAATCATCACTTTCTCCAAACTCTTCACCCTACCTTGACAAGGCCCCCAAGGGGCTCAGCTGTGTAGAGCTGCAGACCGAGCCTGGGACCAGGGAGGTATCGCTTACCAAAACTTCAGAGAGAAAGAAGTGAGCAGTTAACTCCAAGGAGCCAGTCCAGAAGTCTGGGGCGGGCCAGAGGGCTAGGGCGGGCTGGAGCACAAATGACCTCAATGCTCTTCCCATCAGGGGAGGCCAGGAAGGCTCTCTGGTGCTCTCCTGGTGGGGGGGGGGGGGAGGGGGGCGGGCGGGCAAGCCCACCTGAACCTGCAGGTTGTAACTGCCATTCACAGCCGTGCAATTAGCACCTTAACACACAAAAACCCCACAGAAAGGGGAAGAATAGTCTGTGAGTTCTGTGAGGGTAAATGATTGGCTGCTGTCCCGTCTGTCACCACACCTCAGAGGCACCAACTCTCTGAGGATAAAAGACTAAACTGTACGGATCCAAGAAAAACAAGTATCTGCTCTGACCCCTCAGTGGATTTGGGATAAGATGTCCTCACGAACTGGCACCATCAGGACGGTCTTAACAGAAGGTGGTGTTTAAAGGGAAGTGATTTCAAGCCTTCAGAAGAGCTTGAACCGCTGGCTTAGAAGGCTTAGAACTCGGCAGCCCCTCCCTAGGGTGTGGCTGGCCCTCCACGGAGAACAGATTAAGAGCTCCACTGCTCAAAGTCCTGTGGCCCAAGTCCTGACCACCCCCTCATCCCCAAATCTTGTTTGTCCTCTGGGCTAAGCAAACCGTCTTCTCAGATAATGCAAAGGCCAACTGTAGGCTTGTGTGGCCGGATAAAATCATCACCAACTCTGAGTTACAGGCGGTCAAATCAGGAAATATTCCTGCCCAGATAAGCAGGAGAGTTAGAAGAATCAAAACCAGGCTATTGCCCATGATCCTAGGTTAACACCACACTAAGGCACCAGCCGAGGGACGGTGTTCAGGATTCCAGGCCGGGTCCCTGCCCACCCTCCCCCCAAGCCTCTATACAAAACGCAAAACCCAGGCAGGAGAAGAGTCACAGGGCTTTCAGCCTCAGAGGCCTCAACGGTTGGCCAAAGGTTGGGCTAACTGAACACTGAGCATTTTTCCACACATCTCTGAGGACATTTCATATCGGAAGCTCCATTAATACGTCCAAGATCTATTTCAGAAAAGAAAGGCGTACAGCAAGGCCAGGGCAACAAAACTTGGGACATGTGCTGAGGACATTAAGGCTTCAGGAAGCCATTTAAATGCACAGACTGGGGCCCTGGGAGGTGGGTAGCCTCCTGGTACTTCCTGATCACTTTCAGTCCACAAATATGAACTGGAATATCCATCAGGTGTCAAAAGCCCCCAAGTTTATGGGCCCTGCCCAATGGCTCAAAGATGATCATGAGGCATTCTTTACAATTCGGAGACATCCGAACTGAGACATGAAAAATGAATAGAGATCCCCAAGGGAGAAAAGAATGGAGGAAAGTGCTTCAAGCAAGGAGGAAAAGCCTGTGCAAAGGCCCTGAGGTAGGGAGCCCAGCCCTTCCCTTCCTTAACTACAGCCTGGCAATGTTTGGTATCTAAGTCTCAAGGTTCACACTCCACCCTAACAACAAAAATACACAGTCAACATTCCAAAATTCCCTCAATTTTTTTTTCCCCCCGAACATACGAGGTCAACCACCTTCTCACCTCTCCCTGCTGACCATCTTTCCATTTCTGCACTGGTTTCCCGGGAGCAGTAACTTCTAATTCCTGAACAGCTCACATGGGCCTTCAGTTTAGGACACACCCTAGCTTCCTAGCTGGCCAGTGGTCGCCCAGGCTGCCTGTCCATGTATCCAGAACAGGCCTGGGCAGGGACGAGGGAGAATGTGTTTCCTAACCGAAAGAAAAGAGCAAAGCCCAATCTGCTCTGGGCAGCACAGGCCAGGAAGGAAGTAGGAAGTCATCCCGAGTGCAGGAAGTCCTCACTCATCCCTAGATGAGACCAGAGCAAAGCCCAGCAACAGGCACTCTGTCCTGGGAAGGGAAAGATGATTTGGGGGCAGAGGATGGAGGTGAGAACACGGCTCCGGCCTTGTCCACGGTGTGCTGGAGACACACAAACACTTCTAATCTAAAAGCATGTGGTTCTCTTGGAGGCTCTGTTCGCACCCCCACTCCCCAGCAAAAACAGACTTCAGGAAGAAAATGAATCAAGTTTTACAAGCTTCCCTATTTACCCAGGACTACAAATCTATCAGTGGGGAAGCTTTAAAATAAACTCTCTCCTAGCAATGTCACTTCCTTTCTTCTATTTGCCACTACACACACACACACACACCCCGCCTCTTTAACCTTGGCTGTGGATCCTGGGTCTGAAAGAGCAATTCCAAATTCAGAACACACACCAATCACACCAGAACACACACTTGTAAATACTTCCTGCTCTTAATTCGGCTCCTCTCACTTACTTGTGGGTCTAAACATACCTGGTGCAGCTCCCTAAGCAGGGATACTTTCCCAAGAGCACTGGCTACTTTTCAGCCTCCCGTTCTTTCATTCCAGAAATACCTACTGGGCATCCTCTAAGGTGCCCAGCATCCTCGCCTCAAAACAGTAATGCAAGCTGAGTGCAACCGGTTTTACAGATGAGGACACTGAGGCTCAGTTAAGCAAGTAGCACAGGTCACGCTACAAGCAAAAGCCCTAATGGGATTAGAGCCCAGACTGCTTCACCTTCTTCTCTGCACTGTGGCTCCCAAGCATCCCATACATCTATCAAATGCAAACAGCAAAACTGCTTCCTTTTAAAAAAGACTCATCCCGGCTCATCAACAGCTTTAATATTAAATCTTGAAAACCAAAGGCCATTTTAACCAGTGCTTCCCAAATGGATCATGGAAAACTTAAGACAGCAAAAAGTAGAGCTTACGCACCGTATCAACACCACCATCCAGTGTGGTTCCTGGAGGCACAGGGTTTGGGATAGTTTTTCCAAGACAGGGAGGATGCCCAGTGGGCCATAAGGAGACAGCAGCCCCTTGGCTGGGGATGCGGGTTTAGAGTCTCAACCCAGAGTCACTAAGCATAGGACTGGGGCAAGGAGAGGTTAGGGCTGGGTGGCCTTCCTGCAGTGGCCCCTGGACCTCTTCTAAGGCTTGAGGCTCTCCAGATACCATGTTCCTTATGCCTCCAGGGCCAACCGCATGTGAACTCCCAGGAGCTGAGGAGGAGGGCGGGGAGACAGGAAGGCCCTTTTGGCAGTTGAGGGGATCCAGGCTGTGTCGGGGTCTGGAAGCAGCTCAGATCTCACCCCCAGTTCCAAGACTGCCCCCACTCCGTATTCTAGTGTTTGCAGGGCAGGCAGAGAGACGGCATCTCCCAGAGAAACAAAACAGAAGGACTTGCTCCATTTTCAAGTCGGCGGACTCCATTCAACCTAAACTCTCCGCTGGCTTTCTACACCTCTAAATCCACCAGCCGGCCCTCCCTCCGGATCCCATCTTCCTGCCAAGCAAGAAGCCCCTCTCCTCTCTGCGCTACCAGAACTCCTGGCCGCCTGCGCACAACCCTGTCCCCACCCACCTGTCCATCCTGCCTGTACACCCACCCCTGGCTTCCTCCTTCCTTGGCCTTCAGCTCTCCTCAGCCATAAAGCAGAAGCACTAAGAACTTTCATCCCGGCTGTCGCTCTCACCGGGCTGCCCTGTATACGGGAAAGTACTCTATAAAATAAAGTCAGATACGGTTATCCACGTCTGCCGGTGTCTGAGTCCCGTGGATTCCCACCACACTTCACACACACAGCTGCTTCCTCACTGGATCGGTCTCCTGCTGCCCGTCGCTTCTGGGGTGTTGGTCAAAAAAGCCCCTTGAGAGGAGAGACATGGGGGGGACCCTAAAAAGAACTCTAACCCAATGACCTGACTGCTTGAAGCTGAAATTCAACTTCTCATTTAAAGCAAAAACAGAGCTGCCCAACGCCAGGCCATCCATCCCTCAAGAAGGTAAGGATTTCCAGCTAACCCGATCAATGAAATCCAATGTGGCCCCTTAACTAAAATCCCCCTACTCCATGGCAGGGCCTTCTTGGATTATTTTCCTTCAAAAAAAAAAAAAAAAACAAAAAAGAAAAAACAAAAACAAAAAACTGTAATTTACACATGGAGTGTCTTTACTTTCCAAACCATTCAGAATTAGGGAAAGGGGGGAAAAAACACGTCTGTTTCTATTTGAAACTGTCAAAATTAGCATTCAGTAATTAAAAATCACACCCTTTCTCTTAATAACCTAACCAGCATGATACAATCAGGTTGTGCCAACTCTTTAATCTAATTGACTAATTACAGATTTTAATTTAGTCAGTTACTGAACAACTGTTGACAATTTGTTTTCATTAGGGACAGAACAGAATAAATATTTAGGCTTCCAGTCACAAAGACTCCTGCGATCGGTTCTCCACCGTGACCCCAACTCCAGAGCGAGCTCTGGTTCCAGCAACACCCTGAGACACAGGTCCGCACAAGGCCCTCGAGCCACTGCTCGGCTCTGGCTCCAGGGGCACCTCACACACCTTCTCCCAGGTCCCTCTTAAGGCAAAAGCCTGAAATGCATCCCCAAAGTACAGGCAATCCCCCCATTCACACACGTCACTCACGAAGTGGCAAACACTTAAACGCTGTGAAGAAAAATAAATCCAACGCTGCATGTCACTGGCTTTTAAGCAACAAAATAAGTTAACAGTCAAAATAGGTTTGTCTGCGTTCACCTCCCTGGGAAGCAAACTGTCACTGACATCTTTTTTCTGTGGTTGTTTAAAGACATACGGTTACAGGTTTCTACTGAAATGATCCTCACTTCTTTCAAAGTGCATTTTTACCCCACGGTCCCCAACTCCTAACGTCATCCAAAAGTTTGTGAAACTGGCAGCAAGGCTCAAAAGGAGGGAGGAGGCCCTGGGTTCAAATCCTGATTCCTTTATTTAATGACTTCATCACCAGTTAAGCCTCAGTTTCCCTGTCCAAAGGCTATAAAGATAGCCATTGCCTTGTAGAGAGTTACAGGGATTAAATGTCACGCCCATGTACGGTGCCTGGCCCAGGGTAAACGTGTGACAAATGCTGGTCACCACGGTTTCAGAAATCACTTTTGTGTCCCTCACTGTCCCCATGCTACGGATTACGACACTGAGGCCCAGAGAGAAGACAATGGCCGATCGAAGGTTACGCGGCTAGTAAGGGGGGCGGTTTGGTTGTGAAAGAGGATTTCTGTCCAGTGATCCATCTCCCCTCCCTGCCACCGATGGATGTCAGCTCAGAACGGTAGGGAGCACGGTTCTTATTTGGGAGGGAGGGGAGTCTCGGGAGCATCTGCTGGAGATGGGAGCCTTCTACACAGGCTTCGTGCACTCCTTGGGCCACCCATTCCCGCAGGTGGGTTCTCCTCACAGGGAAGCTCTGAGCGGCCTACACTTGGAAGAATGACCCAGAGCAAACTCGGCATCATGACCCTCCCTGACTCCCTAGGGGGAAAAAATGAGGCACCTCCCTCCACAAAGCCCAACCCTGGCCATCCCAGAATAAGCCTAGAAGGAGCCTCTTACATTGCTAGGTGAGTAGAGGAAGTGCAGAGGGGCGTGGTCTCTTGAAAACTCCACTGCAGACTCTGAAGCATGGCTGGCATTTTTTTAGGCTCCACAAAAATCAAGTCTACCTCAACCGAAATGGAACCGAAATTCCCAACGTGTTGTGTTGACTAGAATTCTACCAACCTGGTATGCTCACACTGGGTCCCCTGAGCTGGCAGGAAGCTCTAATCAGCAACTCTATAGTTCTTGTCTTTCCTACTCCTTCATTAAAACGGTGACTCGATGCACGCAATCTATTTGCAAATGAAATATTTTCAGGCATGGAAGCAGGTGTACGTGAAGAGAAGGAGAAACTCTTCGTTAGGGTAGGCAAGCCCAAAGCAAGAGATCTTCCTCCTGGTTGAGGTCACTGAAAACCAGCTGGGTAAGGCACCACCCGACCCCACAGGCAAGGCTTCAGCTTGCCCATCTCCCCGAAGACCCCCTCCAGCTACTCCCCCCAGTGCCAGTATCAAACTACCCTGGGCTGGGCGATGGGTCATCAGTTAATCAGGCCACAAAGATGTCGAATCTGGTACTGATTCTCGGGGAGGCAGCATGGTATGGTAACGAAGACCACTTTCATTTTATGTCCACCTTCAACATTACTGAATCCCTCTACTGCCTCTGTTTCCTCTTCTACAAAATAGGAAGGAAAACCAAACTTAATGCGGTGGGCTGTTTGGAGTACAAGAAGAGATAAATCCTAAAGGGCTCAGGGGCACCTAGGTGGCTCAGGCGGCTAGACGTCCAACTCTTGATCTCGGCTCAGGTCATGGTATCACGGTTCATGGGACTGAGTGCCACGTCAGGCTCTGCGCAGACAGCACGGAGCCTGCTTAGGATTCTCTCTCTCTCTCTCTCTCTCTCTCTCTCTCTCTCTCTCTCAAAATAAACATTTAAAAAACAAAAAACCTAAAGGGCTCAGAACGGTGCCTGACACACAATTAGCACTCAAACTTGTTCGTTGTTCTCAACAGTTCTTACTTCCTGAAATGCGAAGAATAAATATCCTGTCCCCTACGTTGCCCCCAATGGACAAGGATTGAATAAGAATACTTTTCTCATGGTCTCGGCACACAGTAAGTGCTCAATAAATACCAGTTTCCTTCGTTAAACAAATAACGACTTATTTTTAAGCCACAGCGTCGTGCGTGGTTTAGGTAGTTTAGTTACTTATCCCTCGGCAAGAAACCGCCACCCCAACCCAACGGCTCAGCCTCCCGTGGAAGATCGCTGCTCCCTAAAATCGCGGTGGCCAGAGTCCAACACCGTGATTTTTACCTCATCTCTTCTCTTCAAGTTCCCTTTGACAAAGATGCTGCTAGCTAAATAATGCCAAAGAAAGTATGTGGCGACAGTCAACTAGATTTCAGTTCATTTTCTATAGCTTGGGGTCAGAATCGACTGATGCACTCTGGTGATCAAGTTTTCTGCAATTCCCTATTCCACGCATTAGCTCGCTGACAGAAATTCACCGCGGTATTTAAAGTGGCAGCCATCACAACTAACTCAAATTGTATTGGCTTCCCCGATGCTGAAATGCTCTGCTGAAACCATCAATTGGCCAATTCGGAGATAACGTGGTGGCTGAAATTCCCTGTCATGCTGTAAAATCCCCTTCCGAAGCGGCTCGCCAGCCCGGAGATCCGCAGCGACACCCGCGAGCAGAGCCGTGGGCCAGGGCGGCCTCGTGTAACACAAGTGGGCTCGACGAGCGGGAGCTGGCGGGCAGCGGGAGGCCAGCGCTGCCAAGAGGAAGGGCCTCCAGAGGGAGGATAACATTTGCTACTGGAAGCCTTCTAAAAGACAGCGAGAAAAGAACAGCAGCGTGCACACGCCCGACACCAGGCCTGCCCGCCGGGCCGTCTGCCCCCCTCGGCACAGGCCACGGATGGCCAAAGCCACAGGAAGCCCACAGCATCTCCCAAAGAAAGCTGCGAAATTCCTAACGGGCGGCACAGACACAGGCGCCAGCCTCGGAAGGAAAGGTTTTCTACACTCAGCGGCTGCCGCGGGAATCGGGTATCTGTCCAGCCGCAGACGTGCTGTGTTAACGTCCTACTCCGGGCCTCGGTGTCCCCCATCTGTTAACTGAGACATTGCTTCTTAATACACAGTCCGTGATCGGATGGTCTGTTCACATTCCAAAAAGCCTTCTCAACAGGCGACCACCACTAACAAAAACCATCTTCACGCGCTCTCACCCGACTTCTGAAATGCTGGAGAGGCAGAACAAAAAATCCAGGCCTCGTCTCACATCATTTCGGATCAGATGAACCAAGGCTCAGGGAGGCCAGAGGACTTACCCACGGTTATCTGAAAGAATCAGAACTTGAACTCTGGTCAGCCAAGTGCAAATCCCGGGCACCGTCCGTGACCCTGCCCTCATCCCCACCGCCAGCACAGAGCCAGGCATGCAGTGGACACCTGGGAGCAACTGCCTGCCATCCACCGCCCTCCCGGTCCAGTCTGCAAAGCCACGCTGTCTATCCCAAGAGCTCTCAAAGCTGCAGCCAGCATCCCGGGCATAGGGGAGGTCTGCCACCCCAGAGCCTGCTCTCTCAAACAGCCTTTTGTGACGGGGAAGGAAGGATCAGAGGAAAGCCTCAGACAGGGGCCCCAGGGAGCAGCCGTGCTTCTTAAGGTCAGAGAACTGTGAAACAGAAGTGAAATGTCAGGCGCTTCACCCAAACACACAAAGAACGGGAGACACAAAGCCTGCCTCGGGAGCTGTGCAAACAGCTGTCACCAGGAGGGGACAGAGAATTTGGGAAGCTGGGCCAACCTGGGTCAGACAGGATGCCTGGAGACCTATTCTCAAGACCCTTGCTGTAGCCTGAGCCCTGCAGGTGTTCCGACAGCACCCTCCATGGAGGGCCAGGACCCGGAGGAGGGGAGCACGGGGAGCTGCCCTGTGGCCAGCCGGCAGGGACAAGCTGCAGACTTTAGGTGGGAGCTACTGCTCATTCAGCACTTGGCAAGCACCTGCCGGGCACTTTGCTCATGTTCTCTGCACAAAGAACAGGGCAGCAAACACCACTGGCAGCCACCAAGTGAGCCCTGAGGCACCAGTCTGGAAGCAAAAGACATGGTGGGGAAACAGTTCTCCCAAGAACCCTCAGAGGTGGGAATAATTCCCTCCTTATTACAGATCCGGAAACTGAGGTCAGCAACCGTCTGTCGCTTGGCTGACGTCACCCGTGGGTCGCAAGATTCCATCTCAGCCCCCTCTGAGCTAGCGGCTTTCAAAGTTTAGACTGAGACCCACAAGGAGGCAAATTTTACCTCACAAACCCAGAACGCGACGTTTATTTACGGGCACGCATAAATCACTGAAAATAGAAGTTCCCCCAAACAATACTTACGCTTCCTCTGTGTGATACAGTTGTTTCATTTTTTGTAATTGCCAGTCGTGACCCACTAAGTTGATTTCCCAAGGCACTAATGGGTCACAACTCACAGTTTGCAAAACAATGTGTTACCATGTGCCACTTGTCCATCTCCATTAAAACGTGTATTTAACACGCTTGATCCCAGGGCAGGGATCAGACCTTTCTCACTTCTCAAGGCCCGGAGTCTAGCTCACCAATCTCGGGATTTATTCAAGACTCTGCAATAGGCCCCGGGAGTGGGGGTAGCACAAACAGGGTGAAGGCAAGAGCCCCTGCCCTCAAGAGCTTTTAATCTACCAGTTGGGAAGGGAAGAGATACAACCTTGACTCAAATCATCCTCCTGCCAGGCAGCAAGAAGCACATAAGGACACAGAGTTCCCGGGGAGAGAAAAAAAAGAAGAAAAGGAGGGGGTGTCCCCAGTGGGGGTGGTCCTGGCAGGTCTGGTGGGGAGACAGCCACATTCCAGGCTGGCATCTGCTCTACAGAGGGCCAGTGGGCAGGGGAGCAAATACCCCATCTCCGGTGGTACCAAGCAGGGACCACAGGAAGGGTCAGAGGGGGCAGGGGAAAGTTCCAGACTCCTAGATCAAGAGAAGTGGCCAGCAGAGGAGAAAACGGACGCTGACCGAACCACACAGTCCAGCTGCCAGCCCAGAATGCCCATGAATGTCATCTCATTACATCCTCACAGTGCTGGGGCCGGTCTGGAGGCTGCAGGTGCGACCCTCACCCTCCAAATGCCCAAGGGTACTTGAAGAAGGTGGATTCAGAGCCACAGATCCAGAGCGCTAATCAACAGGTGAGGCAGCCTATGATGGTTCATGTCCACACACACACACCTCTCACACCAAGACCATTCTGCTGCTGCCTCCCTTTTGGCCATGAGGAAGCCAGGATCCACACAGGGCCCAAGGTGAGGTCATGCTAGCACGCTGACATGGTGCTTATTCTGTGCCAGGCCCTATTACATACGGGATGTGTGCAAGCACGTAAGCTCATTTAATCCCCACGACGGCCTTATGAGGTGGGTATACTCTATCAACCCCATTTTCTACCTGAGGAAACTGAGAAACAGAGAGGCTAATTAAAGTGCCCGAGTTTGCACAGCTTACAGGTGCAGCAAGGCAGCACAAAGCAAAGATAAATGTCCCGGATCCTGATTGGCTTTGTAGGTTTGAGACCTACCAGTCACCTCAGGTGGGGCATCTTTCCTCTCTGGACCTCAGTTTACCTATCTGTAAGATGCCTAGGTGACCTCCAGTTCCATCACTTGCGATCCCGCCATGTACATATACATTAAATACGTTTCCTGGCCGCCACCGAGAGTGGGACCGCTTACCTCCTCCCACCATCTGTCCTGACTGCATCCTGATCTCTCGAAAGACCAAGATCTCTCCGCACAAGGCTTTCTAAGTACTTATCACATCCTGGGCTGCATCTGTCTCTTCAACGAGACAGTGAGCAGAGCAAGCACTCAGTAACTCAGCTGGATCAACCCCGCGAAACTCATTGGTGTCTTCTGCTCCTGGCCCGGGAGCCAAATGACCAATGCCTCACTCAAGCTCCGCAGGAAGTCAGAGGAGAAAGCAGCCAATGTACCAGCACTGGCTTCCCAAGGACTTGCCATGGAGACACATCCCCTCCCAAGCTCACGTCCTAAGGCTCCCTTCTGGGACTCCTTGCTCAATCAAAAAGTCAAGTGAGACCTGAGGCAGGCAAGGGTGGGATATGTACCAAAGGCGATGACAAGATCCCAACTTGGCGCTTTCACTCCCGTTCATCCCTATAAGCATCTACGCAGCACATCACAGCACCACTGACCTCGCTAGACGGGTTTCCATGCCTTTCTCTCAACCACTCCATGGTGGGGCTGAGCAAGGACGACCCTTGTGCCTACTTCACAGTCGAGAAGGGACCCTGAGGAGCGAAGGCTCCCCCGGGTAACAAGGGGTATGGGCCAAAATTTGAATCCAGATTTCTGCTGATGCCAAGTCGCAAGCCCCTCTGGGTCTTACCATTTCACTATGTGGGACGGGACGCCTCTGTCCAACACAGATAAGGGGTGCCGACATCTTAGGGGAGCATTTATCAGCGCCAGCTTGCGGTAGTACTGCCTACTCTGCCCCTTGCAGGGGTGTGGGGGTGAGACAAGACAGCTAGTATGGAGGGAAAGACTCCATGATACATTCGGGGAGCCCAGGTACTGGAGAGCATCACTGGGAAATTCAAGTGTCCAGGTCCCTCAGTCAGCTTGCTCTCCCAGAAAAGGATGCTGTTGTCTCTATCATATTAAAAGCTTTGGGGGGAGGGGTGCCTGGGTGGCTCAGTCGGTTAAGCGTCCGACTTCGGCTCGGGTCACGATCTCGCGGTCCGTGGGTTCGAGCCCCGCGTCGGGCTCTGTGCTGACAGCTCAGAGCCTGGAGCCTGTTTCCGATTCTGTGTCTCCCTCTTTCTCTGACCCGCCCCTGTTCATGCTCTCTCTCTGTCTCAAAAATAAATAAATGTTAAAAAAAAAATTTTTTTAATAAATAAATAAATAAATAAAATAAAAGTTTTGGGGGGGGGGAACCTTAGGGCTGCAAAAGAGAAAGGAGATAAACTCACCAAGCACAAGCCACAGAGAGACAACCATCCCGCATACGTGATAGTATGAAACTCTCAAAACCACCATGCGAAGGGACCACCACTCGCCCACTCTACAGATGGGGAAACTGAGATCTGAAACTCCACCCTGCCAGGAAATGACAGTGAGGAATGGAACTTAGGTGTGCATCCCAGTCATCAGTCTGGCCCAAACCCTTCAAAACCCAGAGGATTCAAGACCCGGGTAGAGAAAAGCATAACATGGGAGAGAAACATTTCTAAAACTCATCTTGCCGAGGCTACAGAAAACCTCATTACCCTGGCGAATCAAAAACAAACAATCGTTATTGTCTATTTGCTGTAAGCTCCTAGCAACATGTATTAAAGAAGTTTATGTGAATCATCTAATGCACTTGTGCCGTGGTCAGAATTATTACCAAGCTAAAAAAGATTAATTTTTCTAAATACTCTGAACCCTAGACGCTATTATAAAGGCTACAGCTAGTGTAACATTTCTGTTATCTTGGCTGACAGGCCCTCAAGCACACACACCTCCCTTCCATGTCTCCCTCTTAAGGCTTAAAACACACACACACACACACACACTCACACACAGAGGCAGGAAGGTCGAGGGAAGAGGGCAAGGCAGCCCTGGCCTGAGGTCTCCACTAGAGAACCTGCTTCCCTTGGAAAATTAAGACAGCCTAAGGGACACTTCGAGGAGGGCTGAGTGTCTCTGGCTCCTTCAGAGCAGTGGCTGGCACAGAACTAACTCTTGGTCCAAGTTTGCAAATGCTTAGCTAACAAAGATGGCATTATGCAAAGACGTGCACACGGCTGGTCTTGGAGTTCAAATGAAGTGACCACTGCCAAAAACTGTGTTTGGGTCCCTGCCACTCTACCCCCACCCCTGCCCCAGCCCCACCTCCTGCCTTGAAATAAAGGGCAAGGATTTGCAATTTGGGGTCTTGCCGCCACTTGAAACCCATTAAGGTGGCCGCACAGCCTGGGTTCTGGCAAAATGCAATTCCAGTTACTCGTTTAGTGTTTAATTAGCTACCGATGGAGGGGTCTGGCAGCCTCCGGGGTTAGAGGAATTGCAGCAAGCGGGGTGGGAGCCCCAAGAAAGGATGCAACACAAAGTCTAAGCTCCAAGGGGGGTGGGGGTGGGGAAAAATAACTGTCTTATGTTTTGTTTTTTTAATCTGCCACACAAGGGCGCCAAGGGTCAGAGCCAAAGGCAACTGCTATGAACTTGCCAGGACCTCTGGGCAGATGGCTAGGCTGGCTTATCTCTGGGGAGAGCACTCCCCAGCTCCTCGGGCCGGGCCTCAGCCCTTCCCCTCCCATTCTGCCCGCACTGCCGTCCTCTCATGCCCCTGCCCCCAAAGGGTTCTGGCAGGCGTGGACACTCCCCGCCTGGCAGGAACCCCAGCTCAGCACATCCAAGGAGAGCCCTCTCAAATATCACTTTGCTATTTCGAACCCACCAAGGACGCTGGACCCCTGCCACAGAGCCACAAATACCTCAGCTCTCGTCCACGCCTAGGCCTCTGGGGCACTTTCCTAATCCCCCCACCTGCCCCCCACTGCCTGGAGACAGGTTCACAGCTGGGCGCTAGGGGGTCAGCAGAGTCCTGTTGCAGAGGCACAGGGATAAGGGAGCCAGCCCTGCTGAGTCGGGGGCTCCCGATGGCAGAGCAGAAAGGGACCTCAGGTCTTCAGAGCAGAGAAACTGAGGCTCAACACTAGCCAAGGTCATGGGACTCCATGTCTAGCACACTCCCCGAGTTCTTCCCCGGGAATCACAGAGGGGCTGGGGTTAGAGGCAGCAATCTGTGCACCTCCCAAAACCAGGCACAAAGTCTCCTTTGTGGGGACACATGTATTTTCTGGAAGGAAAGGCCATAGCTTTTATCACATTTTCCCTGCCAAAAGAGCCACTGTACCATAACAAACTCCCTTCCCGAGCTCCAGTCCCACCTCTGCCAGTGACTCTGCAATTTACCTCTCAGGGGCTTCAGTCTAACTCTCTGCTGAATGCGTTTCTTCAGTGACTGTATAGGGGCACACTTGGGGTCAAATGCACAAACGTTCCCTCCGTTTAGCAGGAATTCTGTATCAAATAAGCGCCGTCAAAGGCTGAGAGGCAGAACTCGAAAGACTAACATCTAGTCCCAGCTCTGCCCCCTGGCTACATGCCCTTGGACAAACTATCTCAACTCCAGGCCTCAGTGTTCTTATCTGTGAAATGGGGATGAAATCTAAGAATAAAACCTGGCCAGTAAGGCCCCCGTGAGGCCAAACCACAAGCATGTGCTGAAAAAGCGTTCTAAGAACCACGGTCACATGAGCAGCGCAAGGAGCCACCACTGCTCTCTGGCACCTTCGGCACTGAAGCCAACCCCGGGCCCGGTCTACTCCACTCATTCCTTGCTGCCAAGAAGAAAACATACAATTAGCTACCTTAAGGAGGGAAAGGACTGCTGGTAGCCAAGAAGGCACCACAGACACCTGTTTCTAGCACCCCCACCGACCCTGGAGGAGAGCCAAGTGGAGAAGGCAGCCAGGACACCACTGGGCCCAAACTAAGACACACAGGTAGCACTGGGAGTGTCCGCTTCACAAAAGGAGGCCAGGACCCAGACAGCAGCGTCTAAGAGGACCCAATGGCACCCAAGGGCGTTCATCAATACTCTGAGACCCAACGCTCTAGCCGGGAGAGGAAACCACAGTAGAGTCCCCGTGAGCCTCCTCCCAGGGCCTCACGGCTGTTCTGACTTAAGGCAAACCAATTTCTCAGAAAAGTCCACTCGCGCACCCAATGTCCTAATGCTCCACGTTACATGCGGTCAACATCAGGGGCTCATGCTTACAGATAATGTGCTTGGTGTGTCAGTGGGGAAACAGACTGTGACTCAAATAAAAACTCACCAATTCAAAGAAAATTTAAACCCCCTCCCCCTCCCCCGAATCACCTGGTTCATTCCAGCTCCTAGGGTCCGGCCTTGACGTGAGAGGAGCCTTTAAGACCGCTGGGACCGTTGCCAAGAAGGGGAGACAATTTGCCAGGAGCACAAAGTCATTTCCCTAAGCGAGTGGAGACCAGGATCTTCCCAGTCGAGGTCCCTTCTAGCCCAGCAGCAGCCGGGCACTCCCTCCTCACCCCTGCCCCTCACCAAGGCTTGAGCAGGTACCTGGGCTGACAGGCTCCCCCACAAACTATGGTGATCTGTGAATCATCTTAATTGAAAAAGGAAAGTCAGTTGCTGCCCACTCTTTTACAAGATGCCAGGTAACTAGCTAATGCACATCAGAGGCACCAGGCTCAAAATCACCCCGCAAAAGTGAGGTCGCCAAAAGAACATCTTCCAATATGCCATTGGCTATTCCAGGCCAGGTTACTCAGTGACCCCAAATTACCTATTTTTTCTCACCCATAGTTCCTTAACCCCTTCATTCAATTAGCACCCATGCCTACTATGTACAAGGCATTATGGGAGAGTTACACAGATGAATAGCTCTGTATATACATGAAAGGTCTCTGGCATGGAAAAAATTAATAAGCTGTGGTTGGAAAGACAAATCTGAATGAGAAGTCAATCGGTACAGGAGCCAACAGGGCACTTGCCATGGTCCTGCAGCACTGAGCCAGTGTTAGGAGCACCGATTCTGGAGTCAGTTATGGCCCGTGTTTGGACCCTCATTCTACCAGATACCAGCTGTGAATTAACCTCTCTGTGCCTCAGTTTCCTCATCTGCAAATGGAGGTAACAATTCCTTCTCTCACTTGGCCCCTGGCGGCTTGAAATGAGACTGAACCAAAGCACTCAGCAAGCACAAGGCCCCAGCCCATGGAAAGCTGCCAACAAGGCTCTGTATAGATGGTTTCCATGGGCAGTGAGATGGAGTGATCAAAGTGTGCAGAAAACGATCATAAAAGTTATCATAAAAGTCTACAAAAAAGTTTAAAAAAATGGCCAGGATTTGAATGGATAGGAGAGGCATGCATTCCAAACTGGAGGAAGAGTCTGGAAAGAGACAACAGCAATAATTCTAGCAAGCAGGAATGAGGGCTAACTAGACAGTAGCCATGGAAATAGAACACATGAAGACTGGAGAAGGACAATGAAAAAAGAGTTCCTTTTCTTAATTTTCTCAAATTTCTCTTAATTTTCCAGTTGCTTCTCTGTCACCCCTGCAACCCCAAACCACCCCTTAATGCCTTCACAATACAGATGTTCCCTCCCCGTCCTCATTTATCACAACCTCCCTCTCAGACCAATGAAACCAAGTGGATTCCAACCTAGGAAAAAGAGTTTTGACCCCAAAATCCGCGAACTCTGGTCCTCAATCAGCGTGACTTCAATCAAGTCTATGCCAACTTCACAGCATAATTCTGACACTATTCCTTAACAAATTATTGAAAGCAAACCCAGGCAAGCTTTCGCTGCCATCCATATTGCTTCAAGATGGCAGACCAAACCACAAATGGCCAGAACCTCACACCCTTTACCAGAGCACAAAACTTTGTTAGAAATTATTAACTTCTGGGGTGCCTGGGTGGCTCAGTCAGTTGAGCATCAGACTTCGGCTCAGGTCATGATCTCAAGGTTCCAGTTTGAGCCCTGCAACAGGCTCACTGCTGTTAAGGCAGAGCCTGCTTCGGATCCTCTGTTCTCTGCACACACACCCCGCGCACCCACCCTCCCACCCGCCCCACTGCCGGCTGGCCCACTCGCTCTCAAAAATAAATAAATATATTTTTAAAAAATTAACTTTTCTCACAGATTGCAAAAGATAGCATAGACACCCTATATCAAGAGATTTATTTGACATAGGCACGTCCACCTCTCTCCCCAACTCTTAAAAACGAAACCATTTGCACAGCAAAGATTGGCCACACAGGAATCAGCTCTCCATAGGTTCCAAAACAACAACAACAACAACAACAACAACAACAACAACAACAAAAACAGAGAAAAAGCAAGACTTTTCCTAAGTAGAAATTCACTAACTTTTCCTAAGTCAAATTCGCTAACTATTTTTTATATGGCTAATGTACCTTCTGGCCTCCTCAGCCAACCTCCAGCTCAGGAAACCCTATGATCATCACCACAGATTTTCCCATAAGAACCACACCATAAAAGAACCAGTCACCTCACCTTGCACTACTAAAAGTTTACCAGGCCGTAAGTACCATTCACCAGCTTCTCTTTTGCAACCCTGGAGAGGGTACATGAACTGGTCAATTTCCTCAGCATTCTGTGCCAAGGTCATTAACTTTTCAGTCATAACAAAATTGCATCACGCTGAATATTCTTAAAACCAGTGAGCCTCCAGCTTAGTCTCTAACTCCCTGTATTTCAGGGGAAATCTTCACTGTAAAGATATTCATGGAAATGGGATTTGACCACTTGTAAAATGCAACTTAGGTTCCGGTGTCCTAAGTCAGTTTCAACCTCTGCACGCAGGGGGACACACATGGCCTGGCCAAGTGGGTGGGCCTTGAGGACGTTAAAAGTAACCAACTTCAATACTCGAGAGCTTGGAGACCATTCCTACCCACCTCATGAAAAAAGTACAAGATCAAATGAACCACCTCTTCTCTGCCTGCGTGTGCGTGGCCATGCGTTCACACCCACACACACACACACACACACACACACACACACACACACACCCATCTACCAGGCAAATGGGAAGCAAAGATTGGAAAGAGGCTGGGAAGAATTGCAGACACTTCCCCTTCCATCTCCCATCTCCCCAAGATCATGTTTCATCTGATCATAAATTCTGACTCCAACCCATGTTTGGAATCCAATATTTTTTTTTGAGGGGCACTGCCATGGGAGATGGATATGCGGTAGACATCGCTCTTATAAGCGTTTCATAAATCTTAAGAAACTCATCCAGGTAGTGAATGAATGATAGCGAAGCAAGCACTATGATATGATGAAATTAACTACCTTCACAAGAACATTCTGAACACGAGATTATGGAGCAGCCAAGGACCTGAAAGCATACATGGTCTTAGTGGACACAGCATGAGCCCCCCCAACACACACACATACATACATATGTATACACACACACACACACACACACACACACACACACACCCACACACAACCCAAAACGTAATTGAAAAGACTGCTCCCTGGAAAGTAATGCAAGAGTCCATTTCACCAATGCTCACTCAAACACCCAAGCACAAGTTTCATAGTTGCTTTTCTGTTGTGGTGGTGGTACATTTTTGAATTAAACCAATACCAAGGAGGCTCGGTCTCTTCCCAGCTAACTGTCCACTCTGAACATAACCCTCACATGGCTGAGCCCTGATCAACACCATTTAATTCTCCAGATAGGTATCTACACTCTTTTGCATAATCACAACATTATGAAATACCGTTCACCAAGTTACAACGGGGCAAGGGCAGCAGGGAGGGGAGCAGAACAAAAAGAAAGGCAAGGAGAAAACAAAGACCACTGCCAATTGGCTGTGTATTTGCTTCTGGTACTAGAGAAGTTAGAGCTCTCCAACCCTGTAATTATTGCCAGGATTAAAAATTTGTTACTCACGTAATCATGAAAGGCTTTTGCTTCACTCGAATGTTCACAAGTGTCTCGCCTTTCAGGAGCTGCACAGTAAAGGTCCCAAAATACGCTGCAAATCGAAACATAAAATAAGATCAGGTTACTAATTATCACTTGTGTCCCAACGACAAGTGCACAACGTGCGGTGCTAACAGCACCAGGTCTCCCAGAGGCTCAATCCCACACCCCCAGCCTTTAGTGAGCAAACTCGGGCTTGAAAACAAAATGGACCGACTTCTTCCGGCAAGCCAGACATCTGTAGTAAGAGTGTCAGTTCTATCGGGTGCCTACCATGTGCTGGATGCCTCTCACCCACGACACTACCCGTAACTACCACGGTGTTACAAGGTGGGTGACTTTACCCCTACTTTATACACGGGGCAACTGAAGTTTGGACAGATTAGTACAAGCCGTCCACGGGGGTGCCCATATAGGACACGTAGGAATGTAGATAAGAATCCACACCTCTCCTTTCAGCTGTATTCCTCTCACCAACCCCTCCCCAACTTAAACGGCTACATTTCATAAAAAGGTTAAACTGTCAAAGTCAGGACTATGATTCATACGTGTAGCAATCTGGGTGACTGGCAAGAAAGGGAACGTACAGGTTCTTAATCCCAGAGCCAAGAGCCCACACCCCCGCCCCTCCCATCTCACCCCTACTCCCATCCAGGCCCTCCCCCAAGGAATTCTTATGCAAGAACCATTCCCCCACTCAAAGAATGCATATCAATTAGGCAAAGAAGAGTATGTTATAGACAACCAAGTATCTTGTCCTTTCATGTTGAAATAGCCCTCCTCAGAGAGGCCTCAGTCCACCCATCCAGCAAGAGGGGAGTGGGATCAGGGGGGAAGCCTAGACCTCCCTGCCTCATCCCCCTCCAAGATTTTGTATGGTCATTCTAACACTCTGTATCACCTGAGAATAGACAAATCACCTGTCAGCCAGTAAAACCTTATACAAACCCCAGTATTTGGTATTAGTAAGGGCCTCTGGGTTAGGAGCCCAAGGCCCAGGGCTGGGCACCCACTTGAACGAAACGGGCCCCAGAGCCTAAGTCTGACTCCTGGTCTGGTGCTCCTGTCCCCATCACAAACAGCCAGCTCTGCCAGTGTCATCGGAGGAGCCATACCATTCAAGGGGTGTGAATCCCGTGGCCTGACCCTCTTAGAATCAGGGCCACTGCTTCCTCCCACCTAGAGAGCCTCAGCTCATTTGTCAAGTGGCGCAAGGCAACTTCTAACTAACCAGACCACAGCCACTCAGAGCCACCACTGCTCTCCACGTTCCTGGGGCTGAGACAAGGCCGGAGAAGATTGCGAGAGGGATTACGGATGGAACAAGAAAATCGGGGGCTTCTAGTAGCTGCAGAAGGAGGCTCAAAAACATTCCTTTCTGTCCCCTGAAGCTGCACACGTTTAACTCCCCCACACACCGAAGACTTCCAACACTAAAAACTCCGCAGCTCCTTCTCAGTAACTTCTACCTATGAGCCCAAGTTTCTGCAAAATTCACGATGATCAGACACACCAACCCCGCTCACACAGTCCTCTCCAAAAACCACCACAGAGAACCCATCACCCACTCCTACAGGTAGAACCCTTACGCCACAGCACGGCAGTTCCGAGGTTGGCAGAAGTAATTAAAAACTCATTTTCTCTGTGCAAGTTAGAACAGACACTTCATCCCCCCGCATTTCGATTCAAAGAAACTTGAAACAGTAGCCTGAACTGGTGGTCAGGTAACGCGCTAAGATCCCAAGACATGGCACAGGGACCCTTCTGAACTCCCACCAAAATATCAAAAGCCACTCTGCTTTCTTGTCCTTTTCAAAAGGATGTCAAAGACTCCACCAATCGGTCCCGCAAAATATCCAGGTCTTACACTCACAGCAATTCACTCCTGCTGACCCCTAGGCCGCCTCCTGCCTGCTGCAAAACCGACAAGGAGATCACACCTGCTGAGGTCCCACCCTGAAGGGCCCCAGGAAAGGGTCACAAATAAGGAAGAGCCAGGAAACTACATGCACTCTGAGAGGTCAACACCAACCAGTTAAGGTTCTCCCTAAAACGAAACTTTGTGGCTTTAGGGATGCTGGGGGTAGGGCCCACAGAGGAGAGGAAGGTCCAATCAGTCTGAATCAGTATCTTTAAAGGAAGTGGCAGCCCCTTCTTGCTTTTTCTGAGTGTGCCTGGGAAAGGCCCCAGTAGATTTGCTCTCTCAAGGTTTCAAACTCACAGAAGAAAAAGGAAGGGACAGGCCAGTTGTAACACAGACCTGGTATCCTCTCCACCCCACCCCGCCCCCACTCCCTCTAATTAAAGCAGCATGCAGAACTGACAAAAATCCTTCAAGGTTTTTTCAAGCCCCTGCTTGGTACCCCAGAGAGCGACAGAAAAGTGAAAGAGTTTCTGTACGGACACTAGGCACGATTTAGTCGGTTCTCAATAGGAGAAAGAGAAGGCAAAAACTTCAGGCACCAGCCTCTGCTGCCTGCCCTTCTCCTCCTTCACCAGTTCTGGTCTGAGCGCCCGCAGGTGCCCTGTTCTGTGCCAAGACTGAGGGCTAAGGCATGGGGGTCTGTTCCACGCCTCCCGTCTTTGTTCACTAGGATCCTGGGCTCAGAACAAAACAAACACACACACAAAACTATCACGCAAACTTACCACCACCACGAGTGCAAAAACCCAGGCGGTTCTCCCAACGTGATGTTTTTTTCCCATCGAATCTGGAAAGCAGAGAGCAGAGACCACTTAGAGGAGCAGAGAGGAAGGGTGCGCTGGGGGCTTCCCAGAGCCAAAAGGCTGTGAAGACCAACTAACAATAAATGCCAAAAGGTGATAAAAATTCAAAATGGTGGCCACAGTGGCTGCTCCTGAAAACAAAGGCTCTAAGAATAGTGGGGAAGAGGGGGTGTCCAGAAATTGGATGGCTGGGGGGAGTTCCACTCACCTCTGACAAGAAGGTCTGTGCAGATTTCTGTGCTCCTACGTGCAGTAAATATTCGTAGACGTATAAAGCTAACCTGGAAAGTGGGTAGGGGGCACAAAAAGAGAGGGAAGACGTCAGATCACACGGGGCGCTCGCTTCTGGACCTTGCCAGCCGGCTTCCAGCCCTGTCTGCGCTGTCCCATTGTGGCCCCAACCAGAGGTGAGCAGCCAGCTCGGCCATGCCCTTTGGGGGGGAGGGGGGTATGCGGGTGGAAACAGTTATCGGGTGGGTACCAGGCGACGCGTTGCCTCGAGCCGTGAGGGCTGGAAAGCAGCCCCCAAACTTGAACTTCCAACTGGCATCGGAGCCAAAACCACCTAGGTCTCTCAAACTCGAAAGCCTTCCGACCCCAGAGCCTCCCTCCTTTTCCCGACCCACTCGTTGCCACCGCCACCCTCTCCCTAGCTCTGTGGGTCCGGGGAGACTCAGTCCCGGACTCCGGGGTGCTCCGTGCGCTCTGGAGAGGGCAGCAAAGCGCCACCCTCACCACCTCCCCCCCAAGCAACTGTCCCCCAAGCCCAGGGCCAAGCCGGCGCCGCCGTCCCTGCCCAGCGCGGCGCCCGGGAGGGCGCGGGGCGGGCAGCGAGGCAGAGGGCAGGGAAGGGAGAGGGCTCCCGGCCGAACAAAGCCCCCGGCACGCACTCCTCACGCCGCGGGCGGACAAAAGGAGCCTTCGGGGCTGCAGAAGCCACGCGCCCCCTGCCCGCGCCCGCTGGGCAAAGTGCGGCCGCCGCGGCGGGCGCCCAAGCCGGCGCTCGGGACCTCACCCACCCCTCTCCGCGGGCCCCCGCGGCCGGCACGCCCCGCGGCCACCAGGTGCCCCCCTCCCCCGGCGGCG